>NC_080585.1:33795770-34103770 GCF_029962835.1 Magnolia sinica
ATACATAATAATAGCCCTAATTCCACTAAAACAAGGCCTAAGATTCATTCAAGGTCTTAGAAAGTGATCAATGGGGTAAGTTCTCATATTTGAAAGCCTCCTGCGTTGAGGATTGTATAAAATTATAATATATTGCCACCATCTATACCGGTTGAACCGTAAAACGGTTTGGCCATTGCTACGGAATATCAGCGGTAGATTTATGTATGCATCGGGCTTACTAACTTATCTTGTTTCGTAAGTTAGAGCAATCAGACCATTGTAGCCATCAATTTCCTTGCAATTAATCCGGGCTCTAATCATCAGCCTGTTTGATTTACATATTTACTAGTAAATAACCAGTAAATAGATCGTTATTATCTTTTTCACTAGTTTGGTTTTTGGAATAATTACTTCATTGAAAGTCGTGTTAATTTTAATTGGAGTCTATGTGTTTCTATACTAATGAAATACTGTGATGAATATGTTATATCCATGCCATTCATCCTTTCTACACGCACATTTTAGGGCATGCTAAAAAAAAGATGAGGCAAATTCATAATTCAAATGGATCACACCATATGAAACATTAGTCCTGATGGGTGGGCCACAACTTGCAGTTGATGTTAAATTCACCCCGATCATAAGGTGTGCCGCACAATGGTAGGCTCATAGTCCAAAATTCAGCCCCATTTGTATTTCAAGTGAGCCCCATAATTAGAAATAATATATGGGACAATGATCACCCTCCGAACTATTGCTCTTGGTGTGGATGGGACTGATTTTTAGGACCTATGCCCAAATATTGATGTAGCTTCTAATGGTTAGAGTGGATTTTTATGTAATCAACATGTTGGTCCCTGTAAGAATTAAAGGTGGACCTCTCTCTAGCAACTGTTTCCTTTGGCATGGCCTACCTAAATATTAAATCAGACTTATTTTTTAGTCCTCTTAATGTGAGATTACACATCTAATGATTGGAGTAGAACTTACATACACATCATGGTGGGCCGCATAACAAATCAAGAATTACTCTTTTCTAGAAAAAGTTTTAGGTTTTAAGAGTTAGAACTACAACCACCCTTGATTTTTCATGGGGCCACCTTAATGCGGTGGCTAGAATCCACTCTTACTTTATGCTTATCGGTTAAAATCAGCCCTGATAGTGATTCAAGTAAGACACAAGAAGAAAAACAGTTGGAAGAAAGACGTCCACCCTTGATATTTACAGGTCCACCGTAATGATTATAAAAAATCGAATCCAACTATTAAATACCACACCTAAACTTACGCTTGGTGTCCAAACATAGACCTATCCATTATTTAGGTGGGCCCTATGAAAGGAAACATTTTGGAGGGTTAGTGTTACCCTGTACATTGTTTCCAACCGTGCATTTCACTTGAAACTTTTTTTTGGTTTGGCTTGTTAGTACACACACTCCGTGTTAGCCACCCCCGCTAGGGATCGATACCAAGACCTTAAGTATTTCACTTGAAACATGGATATACCTGATTTTTAGGTCCTAGGCCTAACTACTATGACATATTTGGTGGTTGGGGTGGGTTTTACATAAACACCATTGTGGGGCTCACCTGAGCCAGCAACCCCAACGACTGGACTCTCGATTGAAAGAAGTATCCAAATGAGTTCCTCCCACCTCATTTCTCTCTTCCTTCTTTGGCTCTCTCGCTCTCGGCTCCAACCCCCAAGTGTTCATCTCTCTGTCTCTCTTTCACCTCTAACCCACTCCCCTTATTTCCAGTGTAACTGACTCTAATATTGTAGCAATGGAGCCTTCAGCTATGGCAGTGTTCTTGGCCATTCAAGCTGTTTGGTCTCTCCTTTTCCTTTCTCTTATCCACAAGGCCCGCCAAATGAATAGATTGGATATTACAGGTAGATATTGGGCCCCACCAAACATTCCTTTATTTTAAGAAATCCGTTTTTGGGCTTGGGTTTGGGCCAGCCCTGTATAAGTCGTCTGGGTCAGGCTCGAGTTGGACTATTTTAACCCGCATTGGCCCAGGCCAGGTTTGGACTTAGGCTAAACAATGCGCCCGGGTTTGGTCAGAGCATTCACCTTGCCCTAACCTAGCCCGTTCACACTCCCTAATGTCACCTCTAAACTGTTACAAAGAGAAAATCTTTGATACTCTAACAGAGCATAATGGACGATACGCATGCCCATAAATTTTAATTAGAAGTTACATCAGGATTAAGTGAGACCCCGCCCTCACCCAAGATGGTGCAGCCCTTACAGTGGGGTTACCGTGGGCCCCATCTTGATGTATGCATTATGTATCCATGTTGTTCATCTATTTTTTTCAGATTATTTTAGGGCATTATCCCAAAAATTAAGCAGATCCAATGATCAGGTGGACCATACCATAAGAAAAAGTCGTGATTGACCGTCCTACCATTAAAAACTTCTTACGGTGCACCTTAACATTTCCATGGTGTTTATTTACCATCCAATCGGTTGATAAAGGTCACGTAAGCTTGGATGAAGGGAGAACCAAATATCAGCTTGATCCAAAACTTCCGTAGCCAATTAATGTTCAATCATCAATGTTTCGTATGGTATGGTCCACCTGATAATTGGATTTGCTTCATTTTTGAAATTATGCCCTAAAATGATCAGTAAAAATAAATGGACTACATAGATACATAATACATACATCATGGTGTGCCCCACTATAACCACACGGTAAAGGCCGCACCGTCTTGGGTGAGGCCATGGTCTCACCTAATCCACTCTCATAGAAGCGACCTTAAAATAGCCAAAGTATCGTTCTGAGTTAAAGATGTACAGCGAATCAAAAGTTGCACTTATTTTATGATCTTACCTTAAGATTGCTGGATATTTTTGGGCAGTCAAATAGAAAAAATTAAATATCCAACCGTCATATTTCAATAAACAAGTGGCTACTAATCCAAAAATATGATTGGTCGCCCCATCTTATTTTGAGACAGTGACTTGGCAGCAGCTTGTTGAACACTTATATGCATCTTACGTTTACAATTATGGAGGACCTGTGTATCAAACATCAAGTCAACCAGTGTACCAAATAACACCTCGAGTACTAATAGGGCTGTCAATGGGCCGGGCTGGGTAGGTCTCGGCCCGTGCCTTTTGATTTTTTGACCCGAGCCCGGCCCATTGACACTCCTAACCTCTCTTATTGTTTTTAATACTTCTTATCCAGACAGCAAATCAACTAAATTTCGACAGATATGATTTTCCATTTTCGGATATGATATGGTGCTTGTAGTTGCAATAGGGGCCTGTAGAGTTATGGTGCTCTGGGACGCAGGAGCACGACACTGCTATAGTGCTTCAGCTACAGTGATGATATAGTGCTCTCGAGCACAGGACGGTTTTGGTGCTTGTAGTTGAATTGGGTACTTGGAAAGTCCAATCGATCAATCTAGGCCGTCTATTGGGTTCAGAATACATTTCATGCCTTGCAAGATAAAAGTTACACTGTTCATATGATTCAATCAATCCATAATTTGACCTTCATATGTTAGCCATCCATTCCCCAGGCCATGGGTGAGACGGTTGGAATTCAGTGATAAAAGTCATTCTTCGTAACTACAAGCAATCCAAGATGGTCAAGAACAAATGAAAGGCTCAAACTTGTTGGTTAAGACGGTTTTTCTTGATCTTGAGCGTCCATTTTTAGTGGCTATTGATTGAATGGTTAAGAGTCATTCGATCGGTGTGATTTTTATAAGGTGGTCCATTAAAGGTGTGTTGGGCCTAATGGACAGCTCAGATCAGTCGATTTTAAAATGTAGGTGTTCAACCAGAACACCATAGCGTACACGTGAGAGCACTGGATCATTTCCTTAATTTTAATTGAAGATTTCCACTCCACCCCAATAAATGCTCTCCAGATTGTTATATTAATCCTCCTATGGTCTCTATTCTGTCATTGGATTGACGATGGCGGCCGTTGTTGGCACGTGCGGCGATTGTGGCAATTAGCTTCTGACCGTCCATCACAATCCTACCCACTGCTGCCTCCCTTCATTTCTCAGCCATGATCAGCAGTATCCATGCAGTGAGCATGTTGGGTCCCACCCTGCAGGTTCTTCGCGGTCGTTGGTTCATGGTCTTCGCGTCGTTCCTGATCATGTCGGGGGCGGGAGCCACCTACATCTACGGCATCTACTCCAGCGACATAAAATCATCAATGTCCTACGACCAGCAGACGCTCAACACCATCGGATTCTTCAAAGACCTCGGCGCCAACATCGGCATCCTCTCCGGCCTAATCAACGAGGTGACTGCGCCATGGGTCGTCCTCGCCATCGGCTCTGCAATGAACTTCTCCGGCTACCTAATGGTCTGGCTCGCCGTCACGGGCCGAATCGCCCGACCCAAGGTCTGGCAGATGTGCCTCTACATCTGCATTGGCGCCAATTCCCAGACCTTCGCCAACACTGGCGCACTCGTCCCCTGCGTCAAGAACTTCCCGGAGAGCCGTGGCATCATGTTGGGCCTTCTCAAGGGCTATGTCGGGCTCAGCGGGGCCATTTTCACCCAACTCTATCTTGCATTCTACGGCCACCATTCCAAATCACTGATCCTACTCATTGGGTGGCTCCCATCCGCACTCTCGATCATCTTTCTCGGCACAATTCGGATAATCAAACCCATCCGTCAGCTGAATGAGCTCAAGATATTCTACTCTTTTCTTTACATTGCACTAGCTCTAGCTGGATATCTTATGCTTATAATCATCGTCGAGAAGCAGACCAGCTTCTCCGCTACTGAGTATGGTAGCAGTGCTGCTGTCCTTCTGTTCTTGCTCTTCCTCCCTCTCGCTATCGTCGTGAGAGAAGAGCTTTCGATACAGAAGCTCAAAAACCAATCTACGATATCCATCTCCATGCAGGAAAAACCATCTGTATCAGCAATTAATGCACCACCCCTCCCACCAATTCCTTCCTCTCCACAACAGCAACCGCCAACTAAGCGAACATCAATCTCCCGCATTGCAGATATCTTTAAGTCACCAAAGAGAGGCGAGGACTACACCATCCTGCAGGCGCTCGTGAGCATCGACATGTTAATCATCTTCATCACGATTGTTTGTGGCATTGGCGGCACTCTAACAGCGATAGACAACATGGGTCAGATCGGCGAGTCGTTAGGCTACCCTCGTCACACGATCAGCACCTTTGTATCGCTAATAAGCATATGGAATTTCAGCGGGAGGGTGGCAGCCGGCTTCTTCTCTGAAATCCTCCTCTCTAAGCACAGGTTCCCTCGACCGTTGATGCTTACGTGGGTCCTACTCCTCTCTTGTGTGGGCCACATCCTGATTGCATTCCCCGCACCTGGGTCCCTCTACATAGCATCGGTGATCATTGGATTCTGCTTCGGAGCGCAGTGGTCGTTGGTCTATGCTATCATTTCGGAAGTTTTTGGACTCAAGTACTATGCTACATTGTACAATTTTGGTGCTGTTGCTAGTCCGGTTGGATCTTATATACTCAACGTGAAGGTGGCGGGACGACTTTACGATCGGGAGGCGTTGAAGCAGCTGGCGGTTGTGGGTGGTGCCGTTACGGGCAACTTGAGTTGTATCGGGCATAAGTGTTACCAATTATCGTTTATCATCATCACGGCTGTGACGTTCATTGGAACGTTGGTTTCAGTTATGCTTGTGATCAGAACAAGGAAATTCTATAAGAGTGATATATACTCTAGATTCCGAGAGGTGGGTCAGATGGGAACGGGTGAGATGTGTGTCGGCCGAAATGCGAAAGATGGTGGAGAGATGGATGAGGAGATAGTGTCCTCCACAGGTACCGCGGATGGCAACAAGCAGGAGAGAGAGAGAGAGAGAGAGAGAGAGAGAGAGAGAGAGAGAGAGAGAGAGAGAGAGAGAGAGAGAGAGAGAGATCATTTTGCCTGTGATTTGATCACCAGCGTGGGGCCCACATCACATACTAAGGTGGTTGGATAATCTCAAGCGTCCAACTTCTGGGTCACTCGGAAATAAACGATCCTGACTGTTGATTGATTGAGTTGAATGTCTGCCTTCAAAAGTTTTGTTTTCGGTTGGTGATATTCAGATATGCACGTATGAACGGTTTCGTGTTGTATCTTGGTTGACACCCAAAGCATGGATGGTTCTGATCATCTGAATATCTCTGCATGTGGGGCCCAGTTTGGGGTGGCACATGTTGGTGATCCAGAGTAGCCATGCAGGCAAAACGAACTCGACGGACAGGAGACGATAGATTGAGGAAGAATTGTATTGTACCATAACTTTGGGCATTGTAACGCGACTTCCAGTTCTTTCAAGTGTGGTCAATGCTTGGTGATCCAGACCGTTGTTCTCTTACATACCAACATGGATGGACCATTATCCATCTAATCTACCAGATTGGAAGATCGTGGCCATTGATCTTTGTATATTTTGGGTCGACCATGAAGCATTGCCGTATTTCTTTTATTAACCGTCTATCTTTAAGCGCAATTTGTAATGTCTTGATTGACGATGTATGAGAATTTGGTACATCGTGGGCCCCGCTTGCCAGATTTGAAAGCTACATGTCACGTTTGAAAGGGAAGCGGATTGGGCGGGGATTGGATACTTACTGGTTCAGTAGCCAAATTGCTACTAAAGTGACGTCACCAAGATCTGTGGAGCCCACCATAATGCATGTGTTGTATCCATACCGTCCAAACATTTCTAGAGATCGTTTTATGGCATTGCAAAGAGAATAAGATAGATCCAAAGTTCAAACGGACCCCACCATAGAAAATAGTGGGACAGTGACATCCACGGTTCAAAACTTCTCAGGAGCCACGGTAGTTTCCAATCAAGCTGATATATATATATATATATATATATATATATTTCACTTCATCTACCTCTATGTTAACTTATGAATAAGTTAGATCTCAAAAATACATCACGTGGGCCCTATAAATGTTTCAACAGTGGGTGTGACTGCTCACACGGTTTTCTATATATAGTGGGCCCACTAGAAATTTAGATCTATCTTATTCTTGTTGTAATGCCATAAAATGATCTCTAAAAATGGTTGAACGTAATGGATACAACACATGCATCATGGTGGGGTTCACAAAGCTTGGTGACGTCACTTCACTAGCCATTTGGCTACTGACCTTCTCTGGCTGGTGTACATCAGCTATATAGCTGGTGTATTGATGTCAACAAGTCCAGTAGATCCCACCATTATAAGGTATGTCTTATATCCAAAGCGTCCATCCATTTTGTGAGATCTTAGTGAGTCTTGACCCGAAAAATAAGACAGATCAAAAGATAAAGTGAAACACACTGCAAAAAGAAGCGGGGGATTGAACATCTACCATTGAAACCCTTTCAAGGTCACGGAAGTTCTGGATAAATATGAAAATTTTCCCCTTCATCCATGTATTTGTGACATTATGAACAGATTAGATGGAAAATTAACGTTATAGTGGGCCTACGAACTTTTTAAAGGTAAAAATCATTATCCCACTGCTATTTTTGGTGTGGTACATTTGAGTTTTGTATACGATTCATTTTTTGTCTTATCCTCTAATATGATATTGAAAATTTGATGAAAGGTGTAGATATAATTAATACATTGTTATGGGGCTCATGTAAATTTGATCTTCTTTGAACCGTTCGTACAACTTGGAGCTCGAGGAGTGTCCGCGCCCGTCTTCGCACGACACGTATCTACATCAGCTATATAGCTTGTGTGTGGTACACCAGCTAATCCGCTTCCGTTTGAAAGGATCGCGTATCTTATAATTAATAGAAAAGGTAGGTATGGCTTATTTCATCATTACTCGGTTATTATTACGGGTTAATAGCCCCTGCTTTCAAATATTCACTGCAAATTCAACGTAACGCCATTGTCTACGGAGAAACTGAACGTTTTACCCTCTTCTCATAGGCAACTTGCTGTAGGCGTGTGGGCCCACCGTTGTGCATGTATGTCATCTGACCCATTCAATGTGGCTCCACTACAAAAATGAGACACTTGATAGATCGTGCTGATCCAACCATCAGTTGCGCGGAAGTTTCACTTAAAAAGTGGTGTTGTGTATTAGGCAAAAAAGAGTGTGTTTTGTGAGATCGGACGGCCCAGAATTTCCTGGTGCCTTCAACACAGATGATGACTAAAGAATGGTCAGAACCGGTTGCAAATGAGCCTATTAAATACTCGCTCAAGGAGATTATTATTTTTAGGGATGATGCATCAAAATCCGATAATTTGATACAACGTATAGGAAGAAATGATCGGTGCTGTCACCTAGAATTAACTAGAATCCAACCTAATTTGATTTGAATCGAATGCCAGAATCAGGTAGGATCAAGTAGGCTCACTTATATTTGACCGTAAATCGAGTCTGAGTTCAGATTAGTAGTCAATTTGAACCGATTCGATCCGATCTGCACAATATTTATTCAACACTATTTTTTATAATGTTCTCCACTAGAATTGGGATATACCTCAATTTTAGTTTAATACCACAAAATGATCAGGAAAATAAATGGATAGCATAAATGAAATAAATACAACATAGTGGAGTCCATATACCACTAACCACCGGCCATTAGTCGGGAGCAGCCAATCCGTCCTCATCGAGCTCTTACCAAAGAAAAGGGACGCGGATTTTCCCGCCAAAGGCAGGTTCATGCACAAGGGTGCCATGTGAGGCCTACTTGAATGTATGTGAGAAATCCATTCCGTCTATCTTTTTTGTGATCTCATTTAAGGATGTGCCACCAAAACTGAAAAGGATACAATACTAAAGTGGGTCACATGAAAGGAAAATTTGGGAAAAGAAATTCCCACCATTGAAACTTTCCTAGGCTCCACCTTGATGTTTATATGCCATCTAGTCCATTTATAAGGTCATTCCCAATGGGATGAAGTGAAAAAACCACAAAGATAGCCCGATACAAAACTTTTATGGCCATGGGAATGCTCCAACAATGTTAGCGGAATTCCCACCATTTCTTTTTGTGTGGCCCAGTTGACTTTTTTACCCATCTCATTTTTTGTGGCATCGTCCTAAAATAAACCTGAAATTTTTTTTTAAAAGATGGACAAAATGGATTTCTCATATACATCAAATATGGCCCACATAGCATCCTTGCACAGGAAGGAAGGCTTTCACAGGAAATCTGCATCCCAACAAAGAAAGAAGAGAAGCGGATTGGCGGGTGTACCGTGTACCACGCATGAGGCCACAACACACCAGTAAGTCCTGTGGGTCCCATCTTGAGGTATGTGTTATATTTAAACCGTCCATCCATTTGGCAGGCTCGTCTCAAGGCTTGAGCTGAAAAATAAGACCAATCTAAAGATCAAGTAGACCACACTAAGAAAAGCATTGGGGTTTTACGTCTACCATTGAAACTCTTTTAGAAGTCATAAAAGTTTTGGATCAATATGAAATTTGTTTTTTCTCTTCATCCATGTAGTCGTGACCTTATTAATAGATTGGATGGAAAATAAACATTATGGTGGGCCCTATGAATTTTTTAAAGGTGAAAATCTTTTTTTTTTTTTTTTTTTTTGTTATTTTTCAGAAAAAAATAATCTTAAAACAAAAAATTCCACCGTAACCGTATCCAACACGATCCAACTCAGTTTTCCTTACTAAGTCAGACTCGATTTGGGTTAAGCCAGCAATGCAATGGATTTGATAGAATCCTGAGTACCTAGACTTTGTCTTAGATGGAATTGAGTTTAGGTTAGTACATTGAAAATTTTGGACCGAGTCCAGTTGGATCCCAATCCGGTCCACTCAACTCGATACCCACCTCTACTCTCAGCACTATGAGTTATAATGCTACTATTTGCAACTGGAAACTTTGAAAGTACAATTCACTGATCCAGACTGTTTATTTGGTCCAACGCACATTTCAAGGCCTACAGTTCAAACATCAAAACACTCTAATAAATATTACCATCAGATCAACTGTCTTTAATATGGACCGTCCAGATTCTTTACACAAAATAGTTCCAATCAACTAATTGATGCTGGATTTCCTACGATCCAGAAGAATTTCTTTTGTTAGGAAATCTCAGCCATCCCATCAATGGCTTGGAAAAGTGGTGTTTACAGAGAATAAGGCCAAATTGAGGATGGATGGTATCATCCGATTAGTGAGATTTTGCAGGTAATCTACAAAATGTGCTATGGGCTTACTAGACCGTTCAGATCAATTAGTTGGACTATTCAAATGAACAGATGGAACTAGGAGCATTGTGACTTATAGTGCTCCAAGAGCACTGAGCACTTCTAAGCAAACTACCTCTACCTAAATACGGCCCATCCTTATCCACACAGACCATCCAGGCAATCCTAACTTCTTGATTTGGTGGGCCGCACCTCAATAATCAAGGGGTGGGAGCATACTCTAATGCTCATGTACGAGCAGATAAGAGTAGCGGTCCATATGAAATTTCACTATATCTTTTTTTTTTTTTTTTAATAATTTTTTTAACTTTTTAATCAATCAAATAACAACTTTTTCCACGGAAAGGTGGGAGCACACCCCTGACAACTTTGTTATTAAAAATTAATAATAATAATAAAAAATAAATATTATTATTATTTTTTTAATAAAAAAAACAGCCTACATAGAAATTCAAGCATGACAACACAAACAGGAAGAGCCAAGCCTATTAAATGATCCCTATACAAAGCATCCATAAGGGATTTTGACTTTATTGGCATCATTGTATGGTGAAATTCTCGAAAGAAGTTCCACCTTCCAAACATTTTGAGGGTGGCCTTCTGACAAGTTTTGGAAATTTTTTCAGACCATAATGCCATTGTCCTTGGTTTAGTAGTTGTACGGTTTTTAGTGAATAAGAAGTTACGTCATATTTAATGCTGAGAAAGTTAGTGGATGGACGTCTTTTTTGGCATGGGTAAGGCCCAACTTATGGGGCCCACATTGATATATGTGTGCCACCCATCCTTTTTGCCGTGTCATTTTATGGCTAGGGCCTAAATATCAGCCTGATCCAGAGCTCATGTGGGCCACATAATAAAAAATAATGGTGACAATGACGCCCATTGTTGAAACTTTCTAGACTCATCGTGATGTTTATTAGAAGTGGACATTGCCCACGTCAGGACTTTTTGGGCCCACGACGAGCTAGCTGACAAGGTAGACAGAACGAATCACCCCATTGTGGGCCTCGACTCCTACTATTTAAGAATAATCAAGTTATTAATTACATCAACTTGATAACTACGACCTTACTACATTACAACCATGAACCTTACCACATTACAACCACGACCCTTACCATGTTATATAAGTATGTGTCGTGGTTGTCATGTTATATGGGTCGTGGTTGTAATGTGATAAAGGTCGAGGTTATTACGTTATATGGGTCGTGGTCGGCATGTTATATGGGTCGTGGTTGTCATTGGTCAAGGTTGTCATATTATCATTATCGCTAACCAGTAAGATGAAACCTATCCGAGACCCTTAGAAATTTAAAAAAAAAAAAAAATCAGAATTCTTTTTATCATGTAATATATTGCACAATATCGCACGATTTTTTTTTATTTGCAAAATTGCCGATATTAGCGATATTATCATGTTGTATCAATAGATTTACAGGAAATCGGAAAAAAAAATAGGGAAAATCTTTCAATCCATGTAAGAGGGGATTTCGGTACCTGTGGAGGAAGATTATGTGATCGGAAGCTGAAATTGGTGGGCCACTCGATCGAGAGCTACCAGTTTGCCAAAAATTGTGGGGATTTGGAGAAATTTTTAGAGATATTTTAGGATTTTAGGGTTCCAGAACGACCGGAACCCTATCTCCGTTGCGACTCGCGAAAATGGTTTTGGAATCCCTCCTTTTGAGGACACAGTTTGCGTTCTACCCAGCTTGTCTCCAGTTGGGAACGGGCAGTAGCTTTGAGTGGCCACGTGATGTATGGGTCTTATGCACACCGTCCATCCATTTTTTCCTATCATTTTAGTCTATAAGCCCAAAAATGGGCAAATCCAAGTAGAGGTGTACACAAACAGAACTAGCTTGCTCGACTCAACTCAAAAAAGCTCGATTTGACTCGGTTTGAAGCTGAGTTCGAGCTGGCCCTAGCTCAACTCGACTCGGATCGAACCCAGCTCGAATCGAACGCGGATCGAACCAGTTCGGTGACTCGGTTACTTTAATATTGATGTTGCTCACAAAGTGTTTGATGAAATGACTCAATGAGGTGTGGCTAGTGGCAAGGAAGGTATGTACATGGAACAAATACCCATTTTTTCTTAGTTTTTATGTTGATCAGAAGGTGTTTGATAAAATACCTGTAAAACCATTACTTTTGTTTTACAAGTAGCGGGATTTTGAAGGTGCAGTTTAGGTGTTTGTGGAAATGCTGCAAAGGTGAACTCAGCTCGATCTTGTCTTGAACTCGGCTCGAACTGGCCCGTGCTGCTGATCGAACTGAGCTGAGCTGAGCTGGCCAGTTAGGCTCGAGGACCAAGCCGAGCCGAGTTCGGGTTGAGGTCAACTAGTGGCTGAGTCGAGTCAAGCTAAGGCCAGCTCGATCGGTTCGACTCGATGTACACCCCTATATCCAAGGCTCAAGCGGACTACGCAATGGGGATTAAACTCTTGCCATTGAAAACTTCTTAGGGGCCACAGAAGTTTTGGATGGACCTAATATTTGTGTTTTCTCTTCATCCAGGTGTACATAACTTTATGAATAGGTTGGATGGTAAATAAACATCATGGTGGGCCCTAGAAAAGTTTTAACGGTGAGAATCATTATCACCGCTGCTTCCTGTGGTGTGGTCCACTTGGGCCTTGGATCTTCCTCATTTTTGAGCTTATACCCTAAAATGATACAAAAAAAGAGGATGGACGGTGTGGATAAGACCCATAAATCACAATGGCCACTCACAGCTTCTGCACATTCCTAGCTGGAGACAGGCGGGGTAGGACGCACTTCGCATACTTTTTTTTTTTTTTCATATGAATGCGGCACACATACGAGATGTATAGACAGACGGTCTGTCATGGTCTCCATGGGATTCACCTTGATGTATATGTTTTATACAGGCTGTCTATACATTTTTTCATATCATTTAAGGACTTTATGCCAAAACTTGAGAAGATCCAGATCTCAGGTGGACCACACCAGAAAAAGTGGTGAATAACCATTAAAAGTATTTTATAGGCCACAAAAGTTTTGATTTAAGCTAATATTTGTACATTCCCTTCATTTGGCTCTGATTGACCATATCAACGGGTTGGATGACAAATAAACATTACAGATCTACTTAAAGTAGGCCTTGATATGTTTTTAATGGTTAACGTTCAATCATCACTATTTCATGTGGTCTAGTCCACCTGAAATTTGGATGTATTTAACGTTTGGGACAATGTCCTAAACTGATCTGTAAAAATGAATGGACGGAGTGGATATACAACATATCATCAAAGGTGGGTGCACTCGCTGAGTAGTTACCTGCATAACACCTAATCCACGCCCCTTAAGTAAGGGAAAGTGGATTCGGTGCGACTCGGTTGCACTAAAGATGGTGTGGCCCTTACCATGGGGCCTGCATAGATGTATGTATTTGTAACACTCCGAATTTTCACTATTTTGAATTACCAAAAATCTTTATTATTATTATTATTATTATTATTTTTTAATAACTAGCCACGTCATTACTTACTGACCCTTGACACTCGAGATGGGCTTATTCCTGGCTGGTACCGATAAGAACAGTACAAATAGGATTTATCGATCGTAGAAGACCAATGAATTTAACCGATCACTTAAACATCGAGTTCAGCCCCATGATCTGTTCACATAGGGCCCAAATCTAACCGACCTGACTAATCAAACTACCGTAACTTAATTAGAGATATACCTAAACCCGAGCTAGCTATGGGTCGGACCTTAATTAATGGACCGAATCAACCCAGTTACTCTTTTAGCCTAAAACTGATGATTTAGAGTAATCATGACCGAATCAACATTTTCTCTAATTTTGTATAGGTCATACCTTGAACTTAATTTATCCATGCCTCAAGCACTGCCCCCAAGAAGTCTCTCTACCCAATTTATTTCAGAAGTGCCCTGATTATTCGAACAAGCTCTAGACCGCTTGTTAGTGGGCCACTAGTTCCAAAAATTATAGAGTAATACCCATCTCATTAGGCTTGTGGTCTATCGTGGATGATGGACTCAAATGACGCTTGGAAACAGACGATTTGTGCCGTCTTGTCGGCACTTGTAAAATGCAACTCTCCCTAGTATTGGCCAAAGATCTGAATTTTAAAGCAAATGACCCCACCACTTAGGACATTTCAGCCATCAGATTTTACCAAAATTCACACCATAGGCTAGAAATATTTTTCTGCACTTGCCCGCAAAATCTGACCATTGATCGTGGATCGGTGACAGTTGATCGTAAATCGGGCCATTTCGGCAAAACTCCGCATCCGTTTGTGATAAAACTTTACCTAACCCTTCATCGGGACATGGGGCACGTGTTCCATGAATCAGATGGGCCAGGGCTCCATCAGGGAAGCCCCAGTGATAAAAAAATAGGCCCACAGGGCCATTGGGAGAATTACACCAAACTGTAGGGTCAACTGATATAATTTTGGACATATAAAAGTCCAGCCCTCTCTCTCACTCCCATAAACCCCATCCGCTGAGAGAGACAGAGAGAGAGAGCAAGGGAGGAGAGGGAAAGAGGATTTTGTGGTGTATTTGATCTTGGTGCTTGGGATTTGGGAATCCCAGCACCTACACCTCCCTCTTGTCGGAAAACGCCGACCCAAATCGCTGTTAGAGCAAGATTTTGCCTAATTTAAGGTAAGATAGGACTCTAAATTATGTTTCCTTTAATTCTAGATACATGCATGCATCCTATCGCCATTTTCTTGTAACACAAGGCCTCGACACGTCGAGTTTGCGGACCCGGCGACGTTAGGACGTTTTCAAAGGCTTCCAGTCGATAATAAGTGCGGACTATTACCTTTAGGTGGCCGATTATCGCGCCTAGCATAGGTTTAATGAATGTGTGTAGTGCAATGTTTGTATATGTTGCTGAAATTACATTTGGATTGCATAAATATGATAATGGACTAGGAATTGCTGAAATTATAGAAAGGGATTAGACCCCAATACCCCAAACATATGACTTGTTGATTTGCATGTCATGTAGGATACAAATGTTTGAATTTCCCCAAATTGTTGCTAGTTGGTTGTTGATTTCCTGATTAGTTGTTAATTTTGCTTTTAATGAAGACATGAATTGCTGTAAATTGTTGATTGGTAGTTGATTCCCTGATTTCGTGATTAACTATGCTTAGGTGAAGGCATGAGATATTGTAAATTGATTGACTAGTTGAGTTACTTGCCTCAATTTTCAATGTACAGCTAAATTATGTGTTTTATGTTGGTCCATGTAAGATTAAGTGTGGTGTATTGTTATATGACCGTCCATGTGATTGTATAGGCTGGAATATGTTAAGTATAATCTGTAAAATTGGATGGAACTTAATATGTTGTTGTCCATGTGCTGTTTATACTAAAATGGTGTTTGTCCTGTAATGAATTGTATCCAATGATGACCCTGCTTGTTGTGTATTGACGCATATTCCCCTATGGATCGGCCGACTACTTAGAATTTCTTGGGCGGTCTTTGTTGGGCCTGTCCGTAAGTGAATCTGGCCCGAATAGCTAAACTGTAGGTTGTTGGCCGTAGTTGGACTACACGAGACAGTGTTCTCCGCCCGATTAGTTACGGTTCAGCCCGTCAGGGTATATTAACTCTTAAATCGACTATCCTTGCACGTTAACCATATTTGATCATGCCTGAATGAACCCGAAGTATCCTAAGGCCATTGCGCCCACCATTAACTGTAATTTATAGTCTATAAGACACATGAGCTGGGGATGGTGGTATGGGATACTATGCCTATATTGTCAGCTTATATTAGGGTGACGAGCCTCCTCGTAGTGTCCAGTAAGCACTTAGACCCGTGAGCCGGGGACGTCGGAATGAGACACTGTGCCCATGCTGTCAGCCTGTGTTGGGGTGACGACCTCCCCATAGTTACTGCGAGTAGGACATTTAAGTCTCATTTATTTTTGTCTGAGATTATGGTTTCTAGGATTGATGACCCCATATAGGTCTAAGGATCGTGAGAGTCATATGACCACGACCCTTGAGCTACGCGATCGGGTTAGGGTAACAACTCCACTAAGGATATTTCGGTTTCCCCAATCTGCTGGATGAATGAACCTAATTAACCAACCTGGCTAGCATATTTCATGACATTGCATTATTATTGTTGCGATTAGGTAGTTGAGGTCGCAATTGAGGGAGTGTTGTTCATTGCGAACGTTAGATGTAGTCGCTTGAGAGAGTGTTGGCGGTGAGGGGCATGTATCATATCATTAAACTATGCATTTGCATTAACAATAGTATTTAGGGTTCTATGTTATATGCTTTTCATTAAATATACTTTATGCATGATAATTTGTGTGGCCTATTGCTAATGGTACCACTGAGTTAGCTACTCACCCCCACTTTAGGACGGTGTTCTAAAACACTAACCAGAATCCGGTATAGATGCAGGTACCTTGGAGCGGGACGCACTGGACGATGTCGATGCAGACGATGACGAGGAGGAGTGGATGCACTCCCAGACTTTGGCGGTTTCTTCTAGTTTATGGTTGGATGGTCGTAGGACATGGGCTAGGGCCCTAGTCATTTTGGGATATTTATCTGGGTGGGTCAAGTTCCTGGTTAGATTTTCTTGATACTGTATTATAGATATCTTACCTATTTAGCGGCTCATATTTACATTTTATGATATTCTCATGCTTATGGTTTAATAAACCCGTCATTGCTTATAAATAAACCCAAATGCATTGAAATCTGGAGCCCATTAGGGCATATGTGGCACTTAGGAATTCGGGAGCCGAGTTCCTACTCGGCCCCTGAAAATTCGGGGCATTAGAGTATTGTATATCCATTCTGTTCATCCATTTGGAGATTATTTTTGGTCATACGACAAATAATGGGTCAAATCCAAAAATTAAGTGGACCCCACCACACAAAACAGTGAGAATTGAACTCCTACCATTAAAAACTTTGTAAGCGCCACAGAAGTTTTCGATCATGCTGATTTTTATTATTTTACCTTGGCCCATATTTGTATGAACTTATGAACAAGTTGGATCTCAAATGAACATCATGGTGGACCCCTTAGAAGTGGTTTCAAGTTTCAACGGTGGGTGTCATTACCCCATTGTTATCTGTGGTAGGGTCCACTTGAGCTTTGGATAGGTCTAATTCTTTGGATCAGGCCATAAAATGATCTCTCCAAATGGATGGACGGTGTGGATACAACACATACATAATGGCTAGGGTCACGGTCAGGTCCCACGCACCGCGTTGGTTCCGTAGCAAGGCCGGGTGCAAAAATGGTGGGAGCGGATTTCCCGATAACCCCTTTCGCAGGAAGTTCTTAGGGATGTTAGGTGGGGCCGCCATGATGTTTTTAAAAAATCCACACCGTCCATCCGTTTGTCCATATCATTTTAGGACACGAGACCAAAAATCAAGTGGATTCAAAACTCAAGACGACCATAGGAGAAGGAAAACTAGACAAAGTTTCATATTGTTAAAACTTTCCTAGGCTCCACCTTGATGTTTATGTGCCATCTAAACCATTTATAACATCATTTCCACTGGGATGAAGTGAAAAAACAATGGTGGTTGAAGGCTCACCATTAAAAACTTGATGTTTATGTCTATTTTTTAAGATTATTTTAGGCATTAGCCTAAAAATGAGGTAGATCAAAATCTCATGTGGACCACACTAAAGGAAACAATGGTGATTGAAGGCTCAACATTAAAAACTTCATGAGGGCCACAAAAGTTTTGGATGAAGCTGATATTTGTGTTTTCCCTTCATCTAGGTTTGTGTGACCTAATCAACAGGTTTGAATGAAAATAAACATTACAGTGGGCCCTACAAAGTTTTTAATGGTGAATGTTTAATCACCACTGTTTTCTTGTAGTGTGGTCCACTTGAGATTTGGACCTGTTTCAATTTTGGCCACATCCCCTAACATGACCTGAACAAATAGATGGACCATGCGGATAAAAAAAAAAATACCATGGTGGGACTCACAGAGCATTATCCAGTAGCCACCTCACTACCCCCTGGCAGCATCAGTACGCAACCTGCATCCCACTCAGTGGATCCCTAACTATGGTGGCCATTGTAGGGTATGTGCCTTACATCCACATTGTCCATCCATTTTGAAAGCTCATCTAGGTACGTGTGACCTTATGAACAAGTTGGATCTCAAATAAACATCATGGTGGGCCTTAGGAAGGTTTCAATGGTGGGCGTCACTGTCACCACTGTTTTGTTTTGTGGTGGGGCCCACTTAGTTGTGTTTTCATACATGTTTTGACACATTTATAAATGTTATGCATTATATTTGAATATAATTGCCTTAATTCAATCAAACAACGTATGGTTTATGACCCTATACAAAGGAAACCTATTGTGTGCACTTTTTTTTTAGATGTTATGATTTAAAAGTGTGTATTAAAGTCCTTTTTAACAATCCATGAAGTTTCATTGAAAAATTCAACCATTTTTCCAATGTTTCCCCATGTTTCCCAAAAAGCGCGATAAATTATGCGATACAAACAATATACCCCGTGCGATAACCGATACGTATCTATATCCCAAGGGTGCGATACATTGTGCGATACTGATATTTTAAACGCTGGTCATGGGTCATGATTGTCATGTTATATGAGTTGTGGTTATCATGTTATATGGGTCATGGTTGTCATGAGTCATGTTTATCATGTTATATGGGTCGTGGTTGTCATGTGACGTGTGGAGTTTATGATTATAAGGGTTAAGGTTATGGTCTTGTCGTGATTTATGTGAATCAAATCCATCCATTGGATTTAGAATTTAATTTAACGTCATGGGTTAAAAAAATGAGTTACATCCAAAAATTTTATGGACCACAAAAGGTTTTCAATGGTAGGTTTTCGATTTCACTGCTTTATATAGTGTGATCCACATTAGCCTTTGATATGCCTCATTTTTGGGCTCGTTCCTTAAAATGATCTTTCAAAATGAATGGACGGTGTGGATAAAATATATACATCATAATGGGCCCAATAAGACCATCCATCTCTATGTAGGTTCAATTACCCAACCTGCGTAAGTCACGTTACCGACTCGAAAACCTTAGGACTGAATTGGGAAGGGCCCTACGTGGTAATGACCACAAGCCAACTTGGATCTGTAACGTCCCAGATTTTCACTATTTTGAATTTTCAAAAAATTCTTAAAAGCTTTTGATATGACCAGCCTATGTTGTTACTTATTGGGCCTTGACTCTCGAAGTAAGCCTATACATGGGTGGTACCGGTAAAAAAACACACAAATCTGATTAATTAACCATAGGAAGCCAATGAATCCGTCCGATCACTTAAATATCGAGCTTAGCCTCGGAATTTATTCACATAGAGTCCAAATCTAGCCGACCTATCACTGACTAATTGAGATGACCATAACTAAATAAAGACCTACCAAAAGTTATGACAACTAGGGATCAGATCTTAATTAACAAACCAAATCAATCTAGTTACTCCTTTAGCCTAAGAACCAACGGCTTAGACTGACTTTAACCGTATTGGCATTTTCGCTAATTGCGAACAGGCCACACTACAAACTTAGCTAATTCAAATCCTAATCATTGCGCACAAGAAATCTAGATACTCAATTCATTCTAGAAATACCTTGATTATCCAAACAAGCTCTATACCGCTCGTTAGTGAGCCATTAAACCCGAGACTATATAAAGACATTTGTCTTAGTGCGCTTGACGTCCATCGCGAGACATCAAGTCGATGTCTCATCTCAAATTGCTCAACTTGGACTCACAAGCTAAGTGCATGAGATGTGTAATTGCCTTAAGTAACTTAAGTGAAACTAGTCACTTTGTTCTTTCATGAAGTTGTGACTTTTGGACCATCAATTCATGGCCAAAGTTGGAGTACCAACTAATGATATTTTCCCACACATATCCGTATAGTCGTGGCCCCGATTAATCATTGGTGACCGTCGAACAGACTTCTGATCATACTCATCGATCAACGCGTCCAAATGGCAGGCCGATTGTGTCTGTGCGTAGATCATCACTAGGGCCAACTATCCAACCGTGGATGTCGACTCTTATGCCCTGTAGTGGCCCCCAAAGGGTAGAAAAATACTCCCAAAGGGCTAGTATAGTAAAAACACAGCCCTTAGGGCCATTTACACCAAATCTAGCACTATATAATGCCTTCATTTGGGCACCCCCTCTCATACGAATTTCAACAATAGGAAAGGAGAGAAAGGGAGAAGAAAAAGAGGAGAAAGAAGGAGAGAGAGAGAGAGCATAGGGAGTGGGTGTTGGTGCACCTCCACCCTCTCATCTCATATTTAACCGCCTTGTTGTAACAAAAGCCATCGTTGGAGCTTTCTCTGCAATGATTGGGGGTAATTATTAAATCCCACTTGGAATTTAGGGCTTAAATATGTGTTTGTCGCTAATCTCACAAGCATCTATGCTTGTTTAGGCCTTTCAATGATGTTTTTTCTAACACCCTAATCTTACAAGCGTCGTGAGTCGAGCGGATCATCAAAAGGTACGGACCATTATCTCTAGGTTATCATTTATTGACCCTTAAGGGTTTTAGTTAATGATTAGTTTCTTGTGACATCCAACTGATCACTCCACCCGCTAACAAAAATGAGTAATCGGAAGTCGACATTCTATTATTCATATTGTCATGCCCCGAAATTTGGATACAGAGTGTGCACCCTCAGAACCAAGTTTCGGCTCATGACACGTACACTGAGTGTACTTAATTCATTCTCCGGACAGTTATCTAAAGGCACAATTTAATGAATTTTAAGTTCACATCCAAATTTAACATCCATTCATCCACGTTTGTATTACCTTCCTATAATTTTCATTATCATATATTTAAAACCACATTTGGAATCATCTGAGTTCACTCAACTTCATTCAACAAAAAATAATAATAATAATAAATCAAATGATCATTTTATAAACAATGGTGAATCATATTTATGTACAAATAGATACAAAAAGATATCAAACTCCTAAATAAGTCATTAATCCATCGTAACAAGTTCATCTTTTGCCAAAAATGGTCCCACGATTCATCTGGAAAATGGTCCTCATTTTCTGTTTCATTTATCTCTGTATGATTATCAATCCACAATGTTAGTTGGCCAAGCTAGTGAGTGAACCCATCATGGTTCATGCATACCATAATTAAAATAGAAATATATGGATGTTATGAAATGCATGGATGCGTGAATGCATCAAGTGGGTAGATCTGTCCACTTGCTTGAGTTGGATTCTATCAACCCACATCTCTCCTTTTTTGGGTAGGCTTCCACCATCTCGATAGGCTTCCATATATTGTGGGCATTCAGGGATGGTCCCTTAGGTTACTCAGTACTGTAAGTACCTGCGGGTCTTCTAGGGCATGCCCCCAAGATTCAACGCAGGTGCGCTATGCATGACATGAATGAATGAAAATGATCGATGCATCATATTAGCATGTTGTCACATATATCATCATGTTATATCCATAGAAGTTCAAGCTTAAACAAATAAATAAAACAACCAATACAAAGAATTACACTCAATATCTCAATCAAACAACTACTTTAAGTACAATGGAGAGGAAACATGTTGGGATCACTCACCTGTACTTAGTAGAGGTAAATCCATTGAAAATCGTACATGTCTAAATCTAAGATCCCTAATGAATAATGTAAATAAAATCATGAATTGATATAATTTGGAGTCTATTTATATAGTATAGATTTGATTTGATACATCTAAAAATTTATTGATTAGTAAATATACAAGGTAACGATCGCGGTTTAATTTGATCATGGTGCCACACCCGGTGGTCAGATCACTCCAAAATTTAAAGCCTTGATATATCTTAGCCTTAGGAATCATATGGTCAACATGGATCTAATCTAATTCAACTAGCTGATCACACATCATTCTCTATAGCAAGAGATTTCGCATAAGGTTTACTATTTTCATCATATGCATCAATAGGCCGATGCGATGAACATGTGGTCAATCCAACTCGTTCATTGCATAGATCTTAAAGAGTAATTCTAAATTATTAGAAAATAAAATTAAAATATACATCACTAACCTACATGAAAGGAGACTTAAGGTTTTCTCATTTCTCTTTTGTCTTTTCATTAAGAAACATTTTGAGAAGCGGTGATTTTTAAAAAGCTTCGGATCCAATTCTTGAAGTTTCATTAACAACCAAAGATATGGCATGGATTTGATGATATCGAGTGGTTAGGATTCAACTCTTCCAAGTATGATTCCAAGTTCTCACTCGATACAACCCACCAACTAGAAAACATACGTAAAGACTGCCTAAGGATGTATTTTGTTTTAATTAGGGTCCAGAGACGATGAAGAACATCCCATATGGATGGTTGAGATTTGATGAATGAGTTTAGCCTAATAGATAGTTATGATTAACTAATGAATGACTTAGATTAAACAACAGGAGTATCTCCCAAAGATAAAGGAGAGTTGATCTTAAATATGGAGGGCAAATAGATAGTTTTCGTTTCAAAATTTGTTTGTGCTGGATAAAACTATTTTTTTAGGGAATTGTTTCAAAGGAATTCTTTCATGCATATATGTGCCTTTCAATTGATAACATTCACTAACATGTCATGAGAAATCCACTCCGCCCCACTTACTTTACCTTGTCATGTTAGTATATGGGTCCAAAAATGAAGTAGAACTAGTACTCGAGTGGCCTGCTTGATTATAAACTGTGAGCAAGAAGAACTGCCATTGAAACTTCTTTCATTATTATTATTATTCCTTTTTTATTTTATTTATATTTTATTTTTACCATCGCATTTTACCCATGTGTGTGCACACATGTAAAGGAAGGAAACATTAGGTGACCTGCGTGGATGAAACGGTGGAGCCGTTTCCTACCACGAATGTTCTCCCCATTTTTTTTCTCTTTTATTATTATTATCAATGTTATTATAAAAAAGCCAGATGTTTATCTTCCTTGTTTTTTCTTTTTAAATGTGAGACCTACAATGATGTGGACCAAATTCCACTCCATTCATTAGTTTTGTCATATTATGTTGGGCCATTGGCCCGAATATAAGATAGATTTCAATTTTAAGTAGGCCACATACTATATGGTGTGGATGATGGTTTAATACATAGCGTGTGGTTTCTAACTTTTTTTTTAAAAAAAACAACTCAAGTCTCTGTATAGAGACCTGTGAGAGAATGACCATCTCACTTCCTCAATTTTCACCTTAAACTTTGGTCTTGCATATCTTTTAGTTGGACTGTCCAAATAAGGCAAAATTTTAGTATGGTCCGTCATTTTGTGTGCTATATCAACTGATTAAGTTTAAGCCTTGATCTCACGAGGATGGCTAAGATGCATTTCTAATGGCTTACATCTACCCATAATTTAAAACAAAATTTACCAACATCTATGTAAAAATTAACCGGTAGTTTTGATGTATACCTTATGATCTCCCTAATGAATGGTTCATTTAGATATTTGGATGGCCTAGTTGGTAGATCAGACTATGATGGATGATCAATTAATAGTCTAAAATTTAAGTAATTAGATGGTTAGGATGTTAATCACAGTTACGGGTTATTGTACGGTCGTTTTCACAAATGGATACGTTGAAAGTGTTTTTAGATGTAGTATATGTTAGAAATATATACAATTAGATTCAAGTTATTGGTTCACAGGTGTAAAATGCGTAGATCATAATTTTGACAGTAAATTAATTATATTCATAAATGACAAATAAGATAAATGGATCAAAATGTTAATTTGACGTGTGTGCAAGTAGATATGAAGATCTAGTAGTTACTTTACTTTGATCAAGTGGTCCAAATTCAAAGCGGTCGTTTAGATATCCTCATCTAGCGGTAAATAGTTAATTTAATGGTCGGTTTGATGAATGGGTGAGAATACTAAGGTATTCAGGGGTTTGTCCTATTAATCAATAGTCGGTTACGTAATCTAGGGGTGAAATTACTTTCTATGGTTTAGATTCAAGTTGAACTAGAGATAGATTGTTAAAATTAATGGAACTACAGGTGGGAGTTGAACGAGTGCAACCGTTCATTCTTACGTAAGGGTAAACTCGCACATAAAAAATTCGGGTTGTTACAGAATGTGTTGCTTTATTGATACTCATGTGCTTGATTTAATACTTAAGTGATTATATTACTTTATGCATGCTTACATGTTTGATTTAATGTCTTACTTAACGTAGTCTCCTATGGATGCTTACATGTTTGATGAAATGCCCAAGTAGTTGTGTAGTAGAACATGTGTTATAATTGCATGATGTAGTATTTAGTCCATAGTGATACTTAAAATTTCTACGATGTTGGGTCAATTGGCTAACCGCCCGAACTAAAGGGATGACCTGAGTTAGGGCAGCCACCCTAGGATTGTTCGATTGACCCGAGTTGAACATGGACAACTGATAGTAACTGGACTACACGGGATTGTCACACCCAATGCCGGTTGCGCTAAAGTTCTCCAAGTCAATCGAATTAGTCTAATATTCGACTGACCATGTGTGCTTACAATGTATGACATGACTAAATTGAATCTAAGAGACCTTGTTCCCAGTAGATGAGTTCATTCATAACTGTTAGTTCGATACGATCCTACTAAGACTCATGAGCCAGGCATGGTGACATGGGACACCGTGTTCGAGCTATCGGCCTATGCTAGGGTGACGAGCCCCTCTAGTGACCAGTGAGCACTAATGGAGGTGAGATATTGTTATTCAAATGGCCCCTGTCAAATTATCCAGCCGATGGTTGCGTGTCAGAGTATCGTTCGAACAACCTAGGTATGAATGAAATTGGGTGATGAGCCATTTCCTTTAATGGTGACTTAGTTTTATATGACAAGCTCGCACCTCGAAATTGAGTAATTATACTTATATAGAGTTGATCCTCATACATCTAGGTATCATGCCATACCTTTGGAATAATTGATTTGTGAAATAAATGAGTGACACCTAAATTTGGATCAAGGGACATTGGGGAGGAGCCATTACGTACTGTGACGAGCTATGTGATCCAGATAAGGAATAGTAATATGACGTCGGTATCTTAGCTTCGCCAATATGCTAGATGAATGGAACTTAATAATCACTCGACTAACATCTGCATCAATCACATTGCATTAGATAGGATGTGGCAATTTGGCATTGAAGTCACGTGATGAGGGAGTATTGGCATTTACGAAATAAGCGTTGAAGTCGCTTGTGAGGGAGTATTGGATTGTGAGGTGCATGCATCATTTCATAATCTCATTCATATATTCAATAAAATTATTTAGGAAATGCTTGTTGTCTTATTTATCATTAACTGTGCCGATTGAGTTGTTGAGAGTCAAATATTGCATATTAGACCTCATTTATTAGCTAGATTTACGAGCATAATACTGTTTAACGCTTTATTTTTAATTATATTGTGATGCAAGGTGAATCTGCGAGCGTGGACTGGAAAGGACACTAAAAATATAGATTTAACTCGCTCGCATCACCAAGGCAGTGGATGGGACTTCCTGGGACAAAGATTAAGGATTTACACACCAGAGATCAGAGAAATTACAGCCACTCACTCCGAACAGGCCCGAAAAACGTCCAGAATACAAGATCATAGGGTTCCTACCATCTGATCGGTTCGAAACTTCATACATGGCCTGAAGAACATAAAGTAACCGTACATGTCGAATTTTGGCCGTTAGATCCTTGTAAGAGTATCCCAACAGACAGATCAGCCACTAAAATCATGATTTAGGGCTCATCAGATCTTTAGATATGTCTCAATTTTAGTCTCAACCCCTTAAATGAGGTTCTAAAGAGGATGGACGGAGCAGATTTGTCACAAACATCTCCGTGGGACCTACATGTACAGTGCATGTGCATGTACTTAAGTGCACCGGACGTACACCAATTCACCTTAAGTCGGTCAGCGTGCGCTGACCGACTCATCTTCTCAAATCATGAATAAGCAACCAGCGGACGCTCCAGCATCCGCCGGTTCCTCTCAGTGGGGCCCACTCCTCTTCCAAATTACCAATCGGGACCGTCCATTGTGTGCATAGGTGGGGTATTTACCTCACCAAGGTGGCCTCTTGAGACCATGTAAGATATTGCAGAATCCTAACCGTTAAATGTATGATGAACGGCGGAGTAGAAGATACGGTGGGCCGCACTAAAATCAAGAAAAAGTATACATTTCTTATTGATTTTTCGCTATGAGTCGAATGAACGGAGTGGATTTACTTTTTGACATTGTTTATGGGCCCCACCGACTCTCATTCAAAAACAGAAACTTCCGTTTCTTCTGGCGTGAAACAGGGGTGCCGTTTGATCTGCGGTGGGCCACCATCATGGCTCACGGGGGCGATTCAAGCCATCCATATTTTCTAGGAACTCGAGAAGGTCAAAACCACATGGATCTCGTACACCCAGGCACACACACGTACCTGCTATAGTGGTCAGAAGAAGTTTATTTTGCAACGTCCAAAGCAATTACAGCCTGATTACTTCAGTGGGCCGCATCAAAGGATAGCTAAAACCAACCATCCCACATCAAATTCTCGCCACGAGTGTAATGGACGAAGTGGATCTCTCTGTTGAAGCTGATCATGGGCTCACCGAATGTCTCAGCGTAAGAAAGTGTGCAGGTGAGTGCGAACCTATACACGGACGCCACCCGGCCCGTTGTGGGCGATTATGTGAGCAAGATCACAGTCGAATCTATGATCTAGACCGTCCAAATTGAGGAGAAGACAATTTTAACCATGCCTATGACGTCAGATCTCAGGGAATGGAAGCAATACGTCATGGATTCAATTCAAACGCAGAGGTTGGATGTGTTTTTACTGCGTAAAACAGAGTTACACAACTCCGGATTTCAGTGTTGCGTAAAGAGGAGTGCGTAACTCCCTCTCCAAGGCGCTGGACAGCTATAAGAGGAGAGAAGAAACAGAAGAACAGGGGAGAAAAATGAGGATTCAAGGAGGCAATTGGAGCTGAAACGTGCAGCAGTGGTGGACGTGCATCAGTGGTAGTTCTTTTATTTTTTTATTATTTTTATTTAGGAATTAGCCCAATTATGTCAGGCTAAACCTCTTAGCTAGGGCTAAGAGGTGAAGCTTGTACAGTAATGGGAGATTGTATGCGTGTGCCCTTTGTTTAGATTGAAGGAATTTTTGATTTAATTTTATTATGGGAATATTTGTAGTTTTTAATGGCCTGTTGTGACTGAAATTACAATGGGTTTGCAATGGCTTTGAGTATTTCATTTTCCTTATTTTGATTATGGCGTTAGGAAGCCCTGTTGTTCGCCATCGTCTCCTGGGCATGGTTGGATGGCGGTACCCTTCCTAACCTTCATAATCATCTGATTGGTTGGTAATTAGTTTAATTCTGTTGTTGACTTGTCTCCTGGGCATGGTTTGGTGATGGAATCCATTCAAATTCATATACCTTTTCATCTCTTTAAAATTATATCAGAGGAAGTTCAGTTTAAGTTCCATGATTTTTGAAGCAGGCATAAAGATCTCCCTAATCTGTACAAGTGGATCCTCTGAATCCCTAGTTTCCTACCTTTGAATTTTACATATTTTACTATTTCATCATTATTCATCAAATCCACTTGATTTAGATTTCATCTTTTCCTAGTTCTAGTTATTTTCAGGTTACGTACAGGTTTCAGTCCCTTGGGATTCGACCTCGGTTTTACCGAGTTTATTACTACATCACAACCCTATACTTGGGGAGTGAACGAGTTTTTGGCTGCGTTACCGGGGACTGACGGCTAAGATTCTCTGAAATTAATTGGTTTTAGGATTAGTTTAAGATTAGGATTTTACTAACTTTAGTTTTAGACTTTTATTTTTATTTAAGTTTTAGAACTAACTTGTTTCCTAATTTTGTAGGATCCTGACATAAACTTTTAAATTGGTAATCCCTTTCTAATTTCTCTACTTTCTCTATTTTTAAAATTAGGGTTCAAATCTTAGAAATGTTCTAAATCTAGTATTTTCCTATTTGTAGGAAATAGTTTATTTTTAGAAACTTCCCTCTTTTATTTTTAGAAATTAAGTTAGTTATTTCCCTTTTTAGAAATTAACCCTCTATTTTTGTTTTCTAGTTTCTTTCTAATTCTAACTCTTTTAGAATCTAATTTTGTTTCCTAATTTTCTACTTGTAGAATTTCTATTTAGAAACTAACTTTCCTATTCTGTAGGCCCTTAAGATAGAAATTTCTAATTCGGTGAGTTCTTTCTCTCTACTTTCTATTTTTCAATTCTCTTTTAGTAATTTACTTTCTTTTAGGAATTTCTTCTTTTAGAAACTGGTTTGTTTCTATCTTTCTTTTTAAGGATTTTCTAATTCTAGACCTTCTCTTTAGAAACTGACTTGTTTTGTTTTCTTTTGCAGGTGTTGTTACTTAGGGCTTTCAATTTGGTAATTTCTTTCCAAATCTCTCTTTCTTTCTAGATTTTCTTTTCCTTTCTTAAGATTAGGTTTCGAATTTGATTGAGGGCTGTGAGTGTTTCATGCCTAAGTAGGCCCGTGATAACACTCGACGTCTCTTGACTGAAGGAGGATTGGTTGAAGGGTTGACTATCCATCGCAGGACTAGACACCACTTGAAATCTCCTGATTTAATTGAAGTGATGGCTGAAAACCAACATCTTCTACCCCAACCTAGGGTGGAGGACATTCAAGATGAGAATGAGGTGTATCAAGCACCCCCGCCACGTACTTTACGAGATTATTACAACCAACGGCGGTGAGTACGCTCTCATGCATGATTTTTCCTGAAAATACAGGACATATGGACATCAAGCCAGGAGTTATCCAACTCCTTCCTAAGTTCCATGGGCTTGAATCTGAAGAATCATATCTACATTTGAAAGAGTTTGATGAGATCAGAGCCACTTTATATTTTTAAAATGTGTTTGAGGACACAGTCAGGCTGAGACTCTTTCCTTTTTCCTTAAAAGAGAAGGCTAAGACGTGGTTACATTCACTGCGTCTTAGATCCATTGGCACATGAAATGATATGCAAAGGGAATTTATAAAGAAATTATTTCCACATCATAAAATGATTACCCTTAGAAAAGCAATCATGAACTTCACCCAAAAGGAGGATGAAATATTTTACCAATGTTGGGAAAGGTTCAAGGATTTGGTCAGTTCATGCCCACAACACGGCTTTGAAACATGGCGCATTATAAATTTTTTCTTCAATGGACTGACATCTTCCATGCGCCAAATGGTCGAGACAATGTGTAATGGAGAATTCATTAATAAAAATGTTGATGAGGTATGGGATTACCTCGATAGTCTTGCTAAAAAAACACAATCATGGGACTATTACCCAAAGTTGAACACCACGTCTAGGCCGACTCAATTAAAGGAGAAAGGTGGATTGTATCTCTTGAAAGAAGAGGATGATTTCAAGTGTAAAGTGACTACGCTCATAAGGAAAGTTGAGGCCATGGAAGGAAAGAAGGATAAGGTTAATGAAAGTGTTTGCGGCATCTGTGATTGCAACATTCATACAACTGAAAATTGTCCTACGATACCTGTCTTTCGAAAGTGTTGAATGAACAATCCAATACCGTAAATAATTATCAAAGACCTTTCAATGGACCAACCTCTAATACGTATAATCCTGGTTGGAAAAATCATCTAAACTTTAGTTGGAGAAATGGACAAACTGCTATCCCTCAAAGTTTCTTCAATCAAAATCCAAATCAGGGAAAACCTCAAGAAGAACTGGTTTAAAATTCCATGCAAGAGCTGACCCATACAATGCGAGACTTTATGCAAAAGATGGATTCATGTATGACAGTTATAGAAAAGGGGATGCTTCCTGCACAACCGCTCCCCAATCCTCAACTGCAATACGAGATGAGTGATCCCAGCTCTTCAAATCAAATGGGGCACGCTAAATCCATCACCACTCTTAGGAGTGGGAAGATCATTGATAAAACTCTTCCGGTTAGGCCTGAAAAGCCTCAAGAACTAGAAGAGGACAACAATAATAGATCTAGTGAGGCCCCACAAAAATTAGAACCGGAGCTTCTAGAAAAGCCAGTTGCCTCATTTTCCCAACGGTTGGATGCACCAAAACCTCTCTCTAACTCTCAAGATATCCTAGAGGTGTTGAAATAAGTGAAAGTCAACATTCCTCTACTTGATGTCGTAAAACAGATACCTTCATATGCCAAATTCCTGAAAGACTTATGCACGACCAAACGACGGTAGAGTATTCAAAAGAAGATCTTCTTGACTGAGAAAGTGAGTGCCATCCTAAAGCAAGACGTGCCATAGAAATTCAAAGATCCCGGTAGCCCAACTATATCATGTGTAATTGGGGACCATCAAATTGATCATGCACTTCTTGACTTAGGAGCGAGCGTCAATCTGATTCCCTACTCAGTATACAAACAGTTAGGTTTGGGTGAATTAAAACCCACCCTAACCACACTACAACTTGTTGATCGCTCTGTTCGTGTACCAAGAGGGATAATTGAGGATGTGTTGGTCCAAGCTGATAGATTTTACTACCCTGTAAATTTTATCATCCTGGACACCGAACCCATTAATAACATGGCACTCAGATCCCCGTCATTCTTGGTCGCCCATTTCTTGCCACTTCAAATGCAATTATCAATTGCAGGAATAGTGTTATGACTATGTCTTTTGGGAATATGACATTGGAGTTAAACATGTTTTTCAATAACAGCAAAAAATTAGAGAATGATGACGATTTCCACGACATTAACATGATTGACTCTTTAGTGGAAGATACGACACCTCTGACCTTATCCTCTGACCCTCTAGAGACGTGCCTGGCCGACTCCCATGATTTTGATGATGACATGATTAGGGAGACGTATGCCTTACTTGATACTGCACCGGTACTTGAAGTTAACCGGTGGAGGCCACAATTTGAAGAGTTGCCCCAAACTGATGTTGTGCCTTTACTGTCTAATCTCAAGCCACCGAAGCTTGACCTAAAACCTTTTACCCTCTGATTTGAAATATATCTATTTAGGTCAAGATGAGACATACCTGGTGGTGATCTCTACCCACCTGGAGAAAGAACAGGAGAGTATGCTCATATCTACTCTCATTGAGCATAAGGGAGCCCTTGGATGGACGATAGCGAACCTCAAGGGAATCAACTCCTCAATTTGTACTCACCGCATTTATCTTGAGGATAATGCTAAGACCGCTCGGCAATCACAACTTAGACTAAATCTAAACATGAGGGAAGTGGTTAAGGCCGAGGTTCTTAAACTATTAGATGTGGGTATCATATACCCTATATCCGATAGTCAATGGGTGAGTCCAACTCAGGTGGTTCCTAAGAAGTCCAGGATCACCATCGTAGCCAATGCTAATAATGAACTCGTGCCAACCAGAGTTACTACTGGTTGGAGAATATGCATTGACTACAGGAAGCTGAATACCGTCACAAGGAAGGACCATTTTCCTTTGCCCTTCATTGATCAAATATTGGAAAGGCTAGCTGATCATTCCTATTACCGTTTCCTTGACGGGTATTCGGGCTACAATCAGATTGAAATCGCCTCTGAGGATCAGGAAAAGACTACATTTACATGTCCCTACGGCATCTTTGCCTATAGAAGGATGTCATTCGGATTATGTAATGCCCCTGCCACCTTCCAGCGATGTATGATGAGTATCTTTTCTGACATGGTGGGGAAATATCTGGAGGTCTTCATGGACGATATCTCTGTTTTCGGTTCATCTTTCAGCGAGTGCTTAGAGAGTCTTAAATGTGTGCAGAAAAGATGTGAAGAGAAGAACTTGGTACTTAATTGGGAGAAGTGCCATTTCATGGTTCATAAGGGAATTGTCCTTGGACATATTATCTTGTCCAAAGGAATCGAGGTGGATAAGGCAAAATCGATCTTATCTCTAACCTACCTCCACCCAAGAATATCAGAGATGTGCGATCCTTCTTAGGACACGCAGGGTTTTATAGACGATTCATAAAGGACTTTAGTCTCCTCTCTCGTCCCTTATGTAATCTTTTGCAAAAGGACACACCATACGAGTGAACTGAGCAATGCCAGGAAGCTTTCACCAAGGTTAAGGGCATGTTAACCATTGCACCTATCATGCAACCACTCGATTTGAACCTTCCTTTTGAGCTTATGTGCGACGCCTCTGATTATGCTCTTGGAGCGGTTCTAGGCCAGAGAAAAGATAAGAGACCCTACGTCATTCATTACGCCAGTGGAACTTTAAATTCTGCCCAAGTAAACTACTCGACTACGGAAAAGGAACTCCTAGCCGTAGTGTTCGCTTTGGATAAATTTATGTCCTACTTGATCGGATCCAAGATCATTATCTACACAGATCATGCGGCACTTAAGTATCTTCTTTCTAAGAATGATTCTAAGCCCCGCCTGATACGATGGATCCTTCTACTCCAAGAATTTGATTTGAAAATTAAAGATAAAAAGGGAGTAGAGAACGTAGTGGCCGATCATCTGTCTCGCCTTAATACCTCTGATTCCCCTAAGGCGACCCATATCAATGATATGTTCCCTGATGAATAACTGTTCAGAGTCTCCCATTTGCCTTAGTTCGCTGATATTGCCAATTATCTTGCCACAGGTTCTATACCGACGCATTGGACTGCACAAGATAAGAAGAAATTCTTTACCAAGGGACGCAACTTTTTCTCGGACGATCCATATTTGTTTAAATATTGCCCAGACCAGATCTTAAGGAGATGTGTGCCAGACGATGAGCATCAGAGTGTCATCTCCTTCTGTCACTTACAGGCCTGTGGTGGTCACTTTTATGATAAAAAGACCACGACCAAGATTCTACAGTGTGGATTTTATTGGCCCACTATGTTCAGGGATACTCATGAGTTTTACAAGGCTTGTGAGCGTTGTCAAAAATTGGGAGCATTGTCCCGTCGAAATATGATGCCCTTGAATCCCATTCTTATCATCGAGGCATTTGATTGTTGGGGCATTGATTTCATGGGACCATTCCCCCAATCTTTTGAAAATTTGTATATTTTGCTCACCGTCGATTATGACACCAAATGGGTCGAAGCAATTCCGTGCCGAAATAATAACCATCGCACGGTCATTAAATTCTTAAAAGAGAACATCCTTTCACAGTTCGGTACGCCTCGAGCCATCATTAGTGATGGGGGCTCACACTTTTGTAATAGACCATTCGAGAGCTTAATGAAGAAATACAGTATCTCTCATAAGGTGAGCACCTCATACCATCCACAGACAAGTGGACAAGCTGAGATTTTCAATAGGGAGATCAAACATATCCTAGAGAAAACGGTTAACCCTGATCGTAAGGATTGGTCAATCCGATTGACCGATGCCTTATGGGCATACCGTACTGCTTTTAAAACCCCTATTGGAACATCTCCCTTTAGACTTGTATATGGAAAAGCTTGTCACTTGCCTGTGGAGTTGGAACATAAAGCGTACTGGGCGATTAAAAATCTGAATTTCAATCTGGACAACGCTGGCTCGCTACGTAAACTTCAATTAAATGAACTTGAAGAAATCCGGAACGATGCATACGAGAACTAGAGAATTTACAAAGACAGAATGAAGGCGTTTCATGACCAACGTATTCTACGAAAATCATTCACACCTGGTCAGAAAGTCCTTTTGTATAATTCTTGATTACATCTGTTTTCAGGTAAGCTTCGATCTCGTTGGATTGACCCTTATATTGTGGTCACTGCGTATCCTCATGGGGCCGTTGAGATAAGAGATCCTGACAATGGCAAGGAGTTTAAAGTAAATGGACATCGCTTAAAGCCATTTGTCGAGAAATTTGATTCAGAGGACATGTCCATACCTCTGACTGATCCTGTTTACGAGGATTGATCTCCTAGTCTGATGGAGGTATAGGTAGGTTTCCTGTTTTCATAGGACTAGGGTAGTTTCCTTTATGCTGTTTTAGGATAGATGGTAAACTTAGCGCTCCTGGGAGCCAACCCAGCTTTTCATTTCGGTTCATTTTCTCAGTTAGTTAGTTCAATGTTTGTGGGTAACATTGCTGCAAACCCTCACGGGACTACAACTCGTCCACTAGGGGCAACCTAGGGGTTTAAAGGCTTGTTGCATACGCTAAATGCAATCGAGAGCACCTGCGAAAGTGGTGTAGGTAGGATTTTATTTTTGTTATTTTTATTTTAATTCTGTTGGTTTCTTTCTTGTGTTGACCTGCTCTTACGTAGATATTTTTGGAAAGCTTCTTGATTCTTTCGTCTAGGTACTATCTTTCCATCACTCTTATATTTTTGTTGTCTCATGTGCATTGTACGCTTATTTCTTTTACATTGAGGACAATGTAGATTTTAGGTTGGGGGTGGGAGATTAGGTTTCCTAATCAGTGTTTTCTTGGTCTTGAGCAGACAGTTAAGTTTGAATTGTTAATCCATGATTAGAGGTTTTAAACATTGATTGAGTCATGATTTCACTAGACACATCTTGCGTTCACATAAAGGTTTCAGTTTGATATGGAAGGGTTAATTTGGTAATCACTAAGCATGTAAGGAACCAGCCTGAAAAATTTGCCCGTCATGCAAAAAAAAAAAAAAAAAAACAGATACCTTTGTAAAGGGTTGTGCAAATAATCTTCACCTTAGGTTTGCTCCCTATAGGTGTGGATTTAATTCCCCAAGGATAATATGTGAAAATGGCTGGGTACACAGTCTTCATTATATGTTTGCTCCCTATAGATGAGGATTTGATTCCCCTTCTTTGCGTTACTTTTAATGAAAAAAAAAAATCAAAAGCTGGAGGAATAAAAAGATGATCTGTGAGGCAATTTTTGGTTATAATGAATTCTCTTGTTAGTTACCAATGATATCCTGAAATAGAGAAGTGAATTTTAATGATGATAAGTCGAGATTAGACTATACACCCATGGAACTTAATGTTTAAAATTGTTCTGATTGATGGATTAATACTTTGAACTCGACTATGAAGTTATCGTGGGCTCGAGTCTAGGAGATGGTAATGCCCAACGTTCATGAATCTTAGATTTTTCGTATCTGAATCGTTTTTCAGAATATCACTCGGTTTCACAAGAATTGTCTTGTAATTCTTAAACTTATTTTTTCGCATATCTTGCTTGGGACTACCAAGATGCTGGTTGGGGGTTGTGTTGAGGGTCAAATATTGCATATTAGAACCCATTTATTAGCTGAATTTATGAGCATGATACTGTTTAACGCTTTATTTTTAATCATGTTGTGATGCAAGGTGAATCTACGAGCGTGGACTGGAAATGACACTAAAAATATGGATTTAACTCGCTCGCATCACCAAAGCAGTGGATGGGACTTCCTGGGACCAAGATCAAGGATTTACACACTAGAGATCAGAGAAATTACAGCCACTCACTCCGAACAGGCCCAAAAAACGTCCAGAATACAAGATCATAGGGTTCTCACCATCTGATCGGCTCAAAACTTCATACATGGCCTGAAGAACATAAAGTAACCGTACATGTCGAATTTTGGCCGTTGGATCCTTGTAAGAGTATCCCAATGGACAGATCAGCCACTAAAATCATGATTTGGGACCCACCAGATCTTAGGATATGTCTCAAATTTAGTCTTAACCTCTTAAATGAGGTTCTAAAGAGGATGGACGGAGCAGATTTGTCACAAACATTTCCGTGGGACCTACATGTACACTGCATGTGCATGTACTTAAGTGCACCGGACGTACACCAATTCACCTTAAGTCGGTCAGCGTGCGCTGACCGATTCATCTTCTCAAATCACGAATAACCAACCAGCGGATGCTCCAGCGTCCCCCGGTTCCTCTCAGTGGGGCCCACTCCTCTTCCAAATTACCAATCGGGACCGTCCATTGTGTGCATAGGTGGGGTATTTACCTCACCAAGGTGGCCTCTTGAGACCATGTAAGATGTTGCAGAATCCTAACCATTAAATGCATGATGAATGGCGGAGTAGAAGATACGGTGGGCCGCACTAAAATCAAGAAAAAGTATACATTTCTTATTGATTTTTCGCTATGAGTCGAATGAATGGAGTAGATTTACTTTTTGACATTGTTTATGGGCCCCACCGACTCTCATTCAAAAACGGAAACTTCCGTTTCTTCTAGCGTGAAATAGGGGCGCCGTTTGATCTGCGGTGGGCCACCATCATGGCTCACGGGGGCGATTCGAGCCATCCATATTTTCTAGGAACTCGAGAAGGTCAAAACCACGTGGATCTTGTACACCCAGGCACACACACGTACCTGCTATAGTGGTCAGAAGAAGTTCATTTTGCAATGTCCAAAGCAATTACAGCCTGATTACTTCAGTCGGCCGCATCAAAGGATAGCTAAAACCAACCATCCCGCATCGAATTCTCGCCACGAGTGTAATGGACGGAGTAGATCTCTCTGTTGAAGCTGATCATGGGCTCACCGAATGTCTCAGCGCAAGAAAGTGCGCAGGTGAGTGCGAACCTATACACGGACGCCGCCCGGCCCGCTGTGGGCGATTATGCGAGCAAGATCACAGTCGAATCTATGATCTAGACCGTCCAATTGAGAAGAAGACAATTTTAACCATGCCTATGACATCAGATCTCAGGGAATGGAAGAAATACGTCATGGATTCAATTCAAATGCAGAGGTAGGATGTGTTTTTGCTGCGTAAAACAGAGTTACATAACTCCGGGTTTCAGTGTTGCGTAAAGAGGAGTGCGTAACTCCCTCTCCAAGGCGCTGGACAGCTATAAGAGGAGAGAAGAAACAGAAGAACAGGGGAGAAAAATGAGGATTCAAGGAGGCAATTGGAGCTGAAACGTGCAGCAGTGGTGGACGTGCAGCAGTGGTAGTTCTTTTATTTTTTTTATTATTTTTATTTAGGAATTAGCCCAATTATGTTAGGCTAAACCTCTTAGCTAGGGCTAAGAGGTGAAGCTTGTACAGTGATGGGAGATTGTATGCGTATGCCCTTTGTTTAGATTGAAGGGATTTTTTATTTAATTTTATTATGGGAATATTTGTAGTTTTTAATGGCCTATTATGACTGAAATTACAATGGATTTGCAATGGCTTTGAGTATTTCTTTTTTCTTATTTTGATTATGGCGTCAGGAAGCCCTGTTGTTCGCCATCGTCTCCTGGGCATGGTTGGATGGCGGTACCCCTTCTAACCTTCATAATCATCTGATTGGTTGGTAATTAGTTTAATTCTGTTGTTGACTTTATCTCCTAGGCATGGTTTGGTGATGGAATCCATTCAAATTCATATAACTTTTCATCTCTTTAAAATTATATCAGAGGAAGTTCAGTTTAAGTTCCATGATTTTTGAAGCAGGCATAAAGATCTCCCTAATCTCTACAAGTGGATCCTCTGAATCCCTAGTTTCCTACCTTTGATTTCTACATATTTTACTATTTCATCATTATTCATCAAATCCACCTGATTTAGATTTCATCTTTTCCTAGTTCTAGTTATTTTCAGGTTACGTACAGGTTTCAGTCCCTTGGGATTCGACCTCGGTCTTACCGAGTTTATTACTACATCACAACCCTATACTTGGGGAGTGAACGTGAGTCGATAACATGTGTAACTTAGAAGTAATGGAACCACTAAGTTAGCTACTCACTTCCACTTAGGACGGTGTTTTAAAACATCAACCAGTCATATCATTAATGCAAGCACTAGTGAGACCTCAGACGGGTTGGCTAAGATCGTCTTGTGCCATCGTCATTATGTTTTGGAGGATTTGGCGTAAACTGAAAACTCTACACTTTAACAATCTTGGGTATGTATATTGTGGCTTGTATAATCTCCATTTGGGCGGACATCATTTATACTTTGATTGTTTGCCCTATATTGTTGATTTTTGTTATTTCTACCTTGCTTTAGTTTCGCTAAATTGAATTGCGCAACTCTGATTATTCGTGTGTTGAATAAATGCGAATCTAAACTGAGTTACACATACATTTTTATTTAGTTAACATCCGGTAACTCGGGATCAGAGTCTATGTACTCGGGTGTCGATTTTCAGGGTGTTACAGGATCATACTGACTCGAAGATTTGGAGGGTCGGTTCCTGCCACATTCAAGGAACGCCGAGCATCTCAAAATCTACTTCGCTTAAGGACCCAACTTTCCTTAAAAATGAAATCTATTATATACGGTCTGCGTTGGAACTAGTGCAATGAAATCTCCATGTCTACTTTCTGCCTCTATATCTACAAATGGTTGTCTACTGAATGTCTACTAAAGGGCTACCCATAATGTATGGGAAGAACAATCTTTAATAATTAGCCAACCATCCAAGAAGAGGTTGGGCCATGCGCTATTATCATCTACGTATCCGAATTACGAGTAACTACTAAGGGCTCCCCCTGATATAAGGAGGAGAGGAGCCCTAACTAATTGATCGGTCCCTAACTAAAGGGTCGGATCTCTGACGACTACAACTACTAAAGTATCGAAAGGTCGACCTCCCTACTTAGAAAAACTTATTCACAAACGAGATGCTGAAAACTCGACTATATTCATAAAGCTCCGAAGAGCGTAGTACATTAAATATATAAATATAAATACACACACACACACACACACATACAGGGGACTAGCTACTTGGATTAGGGGGCTGCTCGGCAGGCGCTTCCTCGGGAGATGCTTTAGATCTAGAGTCGGCCTCCTCAAAGCTTGAGAGATCAAGCTCTGGATGTGCCTCCTTCACATCCTTAAGGCAATTTTCGTAGCCGGAGCTATATAAAGCGTCCCTGTCCTCCAAGCACAACTTAGAGGACTTTAACTCCTCAACAGCGGCTACCTGAGCCGTGGAGATAGTTGTCTGAGCTTCCTTGAGTTTCACCTCCAAGGTGTGCTGCAGCCCTGCATTATCGGCCTTCCACCTTGTTGCCCTCTCTGAAGCCTCAACCAGCAACTTCTTAATGGCCTCCAGCTCGGCCGCCGACTCCATCGCTCGGGTCTCCATTGCAAAGCGAAGTTGCTCGTCCTTGAGACGGGATCACTCGACTTCAACCCCCTTTCGCAGCAGCCCCACTTCTGCCTCCTTCACTTCCTCTTACAAACGTAGGAGTTCACGATGAATGTTCAGCAAGTAAGGGCCGAACTACAGAAAAGAAAATATGTCAGAACGAAACAGAAGAAGAGCAACAATAGCTTGAAAATATCTTACCCCAAAGAAGGTCTTCGCCAACTGGCCAATAGTCCCTTTAGGCGGTGCGTTCAACCAATGAGTGAATTCGGCATAAGAAACATGACGCTCCACCCAAGGTAGAAGCCCCTCCAAAGTTCTTCTCACCGACTTTAGGGCACCCCGACACTTGCCACCAGCCAACGAGCCCCCCATTTGGGGTGTAGGAAGCTACACAGAGGTCCCTGCAGCCTCTTGGACCTCCATGGGACGAGCTTCCTCAATCAAGGTCGTCCTAGCGACCTCTTCAGGAACAACGGAGACGGGCACTGAGTTTAGTGCCTCATCTGCGACCTCCATGACCATGGGGGATGAAGGACCGACCTTCCCTTTGCTCTTAGAGGTCGTCTTCTTCTTCTTCTTCGAAGTTACACCCCCCGAAAGGTGGCGCCCCCTTGCACTTCATGGCAAGCTGAGCTTCAGGCATGTCTGCACCAACGGAAACAAAAAATCAACAAAAAATTCACGAATTCTCTAAGTCCCAACGTCAATAGAGACTTATACCCGTTAGTTTCGGAGTCAAGAGTTAACTTAAGCAGGAGTTCGAGCTGAAGCAGTATCCTCCAAGATCACAATTCCTTCTCTAACGACCTTGCTCCAGCAATCCGAGTACGAGCTTCAGGCTCAAGTGTGGAAAGAAACTTAGGGATGACTGCAAGAGGAGGTGTAAATGACTAAGAGTACTGAAGATGACTAAGCAAATAGAAAGGGAGAAGAACTAAGTCCGGACGATACCACCCTTGATTGGAGAAGGAAGTTAGGACCCAAGAGCGAAGCCCGACTATTCCTTGCACTTCCCAATCTCCTGAAGCCCAAAATCACTTGTTCTTTCATTTCTTATTGGAGGTCGAGACATTCGTGACCAAGGCCTTCTCAATTTTTCTCCAGGAAGAAAAGCATTACCAGCCATCATGTAGAGGGTTGGTTTTCACTTGGTATAAATGGAGGAATTCATCCACAGTTAGCTCAGGTTGGTCAAGCTCAGACTAGAGGACGAAACATCCGACCAACGCTCTCCACGCATTGGGGATCAGTTATCTTGGAGCCATCCCCAGATGTGTAAACACCCGCCTTACTATTCTTTAGAGAGGGAGCCTAGGGCCGCACTGAAGGGCGACTTGGAAAATGGCCACTTCTCCCTTAAAGGGGTTATTGCGAAGCTCGCCCGGTGAGGGAGGTCGGAGTACCACTAAATCAGGTATGTGATACCCCAACCTAATACTCACTACGTCTTCTTCTCTCAAAATAGACTCCACTAGTCCTTTCTCCTCCTCCTCCTCCTCACTCAAGGACCCGACGAGCCCTTCCTCTACAGGGGGGTCCTCCTCTGTTCTGACTGGTTGATTCATTGGGGATCTCTCAAGTACCCACGATGCCCGGAACTCGACGTCGCTCACCATCATCAGGGGAGATGGCAGATTCGACATGGGGCAGAGATTGTCCATCCTGCCATCAACGCCTAGGGTCTCCTCCCTAGAACTCGAAGTTTCTGGCATGGCAGTCAACCCAGGACTGCCGGAAATCTGTAGTATAAAAAAGAAGATAAAACGAAGGGAGTGGAAATTAGGGATGGACCTCATCGGAGATGGAATGTCGCTGGGAGTTTGACGCACTATAGTCACCGGAAATTGCCTACCGCCAAGAATGGAGCAACTTGGAAGAAAGGAGAAGCAAACAAGCCCGTAAAAAGGTTAAGGTTCCCCTTTTATAGGAAGGCCACGTGCTCGAGCATTTAATGCCCTTCATTAATACGAGGCCGTACGACGCCTCCTCAGCTCCCCCATCTTGATACGTGGCACATCCCCACTCACCGCATGTCTCCACTACCGAAGACAGACCACGTGTCACCTTCTCATTAGTCAAGCACCGAAAAGGCAACTTGACAGGGCACGCTGCCTCGTACGACGACATGCCATCTCGACAGTGTCATATCATGATTACTGATGTGCCTCGATCCTCGCGCCTACCGCTTTATTCAACATTAATGATGGGATGACCCAACCTGACTACGTCTGACCTACTTCCTAAGCATGTTTTACTAATTTGAAAGTAGGGACCTTACCGTTATGGGGAAAAACATACTGACTTAGATAGACCGATCAGGTCAGGATTTAGCATGGCCCGATGCACAACAGAAGATAGCACAACAGAAGATAATGAATCCGACTGTCGGGTTAAGGAGAAAGGTCGGCACAACATGGGTCGGCACAACATAGGTCGGCACGACCAAGGTCAGCCTGGAGGTAGGCATGACCCAGAATAGACTCTCCGAAGAACAACTTGAAGAGGCTATCAGGACTCATGAAGAAGTTAAAGGCTGTAAAAATTAGACATCATAAAGACCTTCTGTAAAGATGTTCTTCCTAATTGAAAGGACAGGTCGGCGGCCGGGGAGGAGCTCATCCGACCTTATCCGCGTCCGTAATCCGACCTTATCTAAAGGAGCGGCCTGAAGTCTTCTCCAAAGATTGTGGAAGCTAATCCGTAATAGGCTCGGGATCCTGAGATCTCCACCAAGGATCTCAGAAGACTCCTCATACATTATGAATCCTAATCCATCTACAACACGCACCTATTAAACTAGGAGGATCCCTTTACGTCGTTATTCCTCCTCAATTATGAATAGAGGGATCTTCGATGGTGAAACGTACATGCACACATACTCTCTCTACTCTTAAACCATCTCAACCCATCTCTACTAGACTCAAATTCCTGACTTTGGCATCAGAGGGTCCCCCGCTCTAGCTAGGGTCTCCTTTGCCTTCTTCTTGTGCAGGTACTTGAAGATCAAGAAATGGTGGACTAGATTTTTGCATCAACAGATGGTATCATCCGATTCGTGAGATTTTGCATGGTAATCTACAAAATGTACTATGGGCTTAATAGACCGTTCAGATCAAATAATTGGACTATCCAAATGAACCGATGGAACTAGGAGCATTGTAACTTATAGTGCTCCAAGAGCACCAAGCACTTCTAATGTGTAGGCCCTGATGTAGAGCGGGTCGCGGACACTTTCACGGCCAATATGGATCAAAAAAGGCCCCGTCGGCAACAAAAGTAATCCGGACCGTCAGAACTTAAAACAGATGTATCTCACAAGCTGGAATGAGCTATCGCATATACCATATATAATTTTGGGGTAGGATGAGCTAGTTTAGCCACCCAACCCCACTATGCCGGGTTGCGAACGTCGAATTTGTGAAATACCATCAGATCGGCAGTCAATTCCTTGTTTGAATTTTGTTTACTATCTAGAGTAAATTTTAGTTTGAGTATAACTCTTCATCCGTTGGACTTTAGGAATTGCGCCCAACATGAAAAGTTCTTAGAACAGTTAGTAGAATAGAATGGTTGAGCCAAATAGGATAGATACTATTTTCAGCCAAAAACCATGTACACTAATAGGCATCACGACCATCTATAAATAGTAAGTTTACTATTTATAGTAAGTCATGATTTCTAGGAGTTTTAATTGTAGTTTAATTTTGAAACTTCTCACCAGGATTCATAGCCTTATTTAAAGAAAATTATAATCACATTTTTCATTATTAATAAAATTATTTTAAATATTTTAAAATTATTTCTATTTTCTTTTCCTTTTGGATTTGAAGTTTCTCTTTGAGGAGTCCAGAGAAGTTCCATAAATCTAGAACAGTTACCCCCGTGCAAGACGGTGCTCGACCTCACGTCCTTCCCTGTCAGGACCTCTACCTAAATAAGGCCCATCCTTATTCACACAGACCATCGCCGCACCCCAATAATCAAGGGGTGGGAGGAGACTCTATTGCTCATGTGATGAGTTATCTCTACAAAAGGAGCAGATAAGAGTAGCATTCCATATGAACCGTTAAAATGGTGGGACTTAAATAATTTCTCCATTTTTCTTGATAAATGGCTTGTGCGAACAGAAATGCAGGGAAATAATTTTCATTACAAAATTGATTTAATTTTTTAAAAAATGGATTTATTGAATATGCTTGTGCGAACAGAAATGTGGGGAAATAATTTCGGTGCGGTGACATCACCGTGATACCCAACTATTACATTTTTCTTTAGAATGTGGTGAAGTGGAGAATTGTGGGGCTCGCGTGATATTTGTTTTATATCCAATTCATCAAATAGATGTAATTTGTCATGGTGATTGGAAAATAAAAAAGTTGGTCCATCTAAACATAAGATGATCCATACCAATAAAAATAATATACACCACTTAAAAACATCAAATGTAAGTGTGGCCCATTCGATGATTCAATCAAAAAGATATTTGGTTTATTTGATTATCATGATTAGGTACATACATTTGATAAGTTGGATGTTATACTAATGTCATGTGGGTTCCAATTTTTTAAATTGCTTTTTAAAGAAAAAAAAAATGTGAGGTTACTTTGTACTTCCCTCATCATAAAGCACTATTCAGGTATTTTAAATCGGGCAGGAATTCCTTGAGAAATTTGGAACTCATAAAGAATTTTCTTGTAAAAATCAAAAAGGATATACATATATATATATATATATATATATATATATATATATATATATATATATATATATATATATATATAATATTACTGACTGACATGAGGCTCATACATGGAAATATGCCCAATTCTAAAATATTTAAAGCAAACCGCAGTTTTGCACTATTAGACATTAAGGCAGGTAAAGTTGTATGCTGTTTCTATATCTATTGTATATAATTTGAGAACAATACTTTTTAAAAGGCAAAAATGTCCTTTACTTCAAACCAACTATGCTGTTTTTACCTTGATTATAAACGTGTTTGCATGCTGGGAGATGGTCACCATGATCATGAGGCCCACCATGTTCTTTGCAAATAATCAGAGCTGTCCACCGTTTTCCTCTATATGATTAAGGGCTTGGATAAAAAAATGAATCATATTGAAAGCTCAGTAGGCCACACCAAAAGTAAAAGTGGATATTGAATGTGGTACCCTGCCCACCTTGATATATGTATGATAAAAGTGCATGTCTGATGAAAATGGATCCTGTAGATGCTATGCACGGCCCACCTTAATATATGTTATATATTCACCCTTCCATCCATTTTCCAGCTCATTTTAGGGCATGGTATAAAAAATGAGGCAAATTCAGACCTCAGGTGGACCAAAAAGTGGGGATTGAAGGAACTCCTGCTATTAAAAACTTCTTAGGGGCCACCAAAGTTTTGGACCAAACTGTTATTTTGTGTTTCCCTTCATCCATGTGGGTGACCTTCTCAACAGGATGGATGGCAAATAAACATTACAATGGGCCTTAGAAGTTTTTAATGATTGCCGTTCAATCACCACTTTCCCCTGGTGTGGTCTACAGATTGGATAGCGTTGATATAAAACAAATACATGGAGGTGGGCCCCATAGTTAGGGCCTCACCCACCATGTTATTACCGGGAGCGGATTCGTGGATCCACTTAGGTGGGACCGTGGGCCCACGGAGATGTATTTGACTACATCCATGCCGCCCATATGTATTTAAAGCTCATTTTAAGGTATGATCCGAAAAATGAATTAGATCCAAATCACAAATGGAACATGGTACAGGAAACAGTGGTGATTCATTATTAAAAACTTCCTGCAGGCCACAAATGACCTGGATGAAGATGACATTTGTGTGGTCTCTCCATCTACGCGTTTTTAACCTTATCGACAGGTTGGATGGAAAATAAATATTCCGGTGGAATCCATAAAGTTTTTAGCGGCTAGTATCTGACTGTTTCTATGGTGTGGTCCACCTAAAATTTGAGTCAGTTTCATTTTTGAGATCATGCTCTAAAATGAACTTTCAAAATTATTGGACGGTGTAGATTTAAGGCATATACATCCCTGTGAGCCCCATAGTCACCCCCTTCCCCTAACTTGCACTAACTGAAGGATGGTAAACCCTGGAAGTCGGGCGGGGCCGGGCTAACTAACTAGCTTTTGGACTTCCTATCCAAGCCCGGCCCGTTTATCCACAGGCTTGAAATTAAGGTCCAGCCCAGCCCTCAGGCCTCATACTCAGCCTAAGCTCGGCCCGGAAGCCCCATTACCACAAGCCAACCCAGCCCATTGACATCCCTATCTCCTGTCCGTCCAGATCGTTTTGTCTACATGGCTACCCTGGATCACCAACATATGCTACCTCAAACTGGGCCCACATACAAAGATTTTCAGATGATCAGAACCATTACCAAGATGCAATATCACAGTGAGAAACTTATGCTGAATGCTATAATACTGACCGTTCATATATACGTGCATAGCTGAATGAAGACTACCAGAACAAAATTTATGACGGCACACATCCAAATCAATTATTCAACAATCAGGATCGTTTATTTCAGCGTGACCCAGAAGGTGGACGATTGGGATTATCCAACCACCGTAGCAAGTGATGTGGGCCCACGCTGGTGGTCAAACCGGAGTCGGACTGAGTAGTGTAGCACACAGCATGGACGTCTGTGCTGTGTGGGTCTAACTATGATGTATGTATTTTATCCAATCCGTCCATCCATTTTTCCGGATCATTTTAAGGCATGAGCCCAAAACTGAGGAAAATCAAAATATCAGTTGGACCACACCACAGGAAACCGTGGTGATTGAACGCCCACCATTAAAATCTTCCTAGACAAATTTTATTTGGCATTCAATCTATTGATTAGCTCACACATGGCTGGATGAAGGGGAAACACAAATATCAGCTTGATCCAGACCTTTTGTGGCCGACGATAATTTTCTAATGGTGGGCATTCAATCAACACTCTTTCCTGGTATCTGAGATTTGGATCTACCTCATTTTCGGCTTATGCCCTAAAATGAGCTTTTAAATGGATGGACTGTGTGGATAAAACACATACATCATGATGGGGCCCACAGCTTCTCCAGCTGTGTGCTGCACTACTCAGTCTGAGTCCACGCAAAATGCTCTCTCTACTGCTTGTTGCCATCCATCGCAGCTCTGGAAGACGCTTTCTCCTCATCCATCTCTCCACCATCATTCCCATTTCGCCCGACAGGCATCTCACCCGTTCCAATCTGACCCACCTCTCGGAATCTTGAGTAGATATCACTCTTATAGAATTTCCTTGTTCTGATCACAAGCACAACTGAAACCAACGTTCCAATGAACGTCACAGCCGTGATGATGATAAACGATAATTTGTAACACTTATGACCGATACAGCTCAAGTTGCCCGTAACGGCACCACCCACAACCGCCAGCTGCTTCAACGCCTCCCGATCGTAAAGTCGTCCCGCCACCTTCACGTTGAGTATATAAGATCCAACCGGACTAGCAACAGCACCAAAATTGTACAATGTAGCATAGTACTTGAGTCCAAAAACTTCCGAAATGATAGCATAGACCAACGACCACTGCGCTCCGAAGCAGAATCCAATGATCACTGATGCTATATAGAGGGACCCAGGAGTGGGGAATGCAATCAGGAGGTGGCCCACACAAGAGAGGAGGAGGACCCACGTAAGCATCAACGGTCGAGGGAACCTGTGCTTAGAGAGGAGGATTTCGGAGAAGAAGCCGGCTGCCACCCTCCCGCTGAAATTCCATATGCTTATTAGCGATACAAAGGTGCTGATCGTGTGACGAGGGTAGCCTAAGGACTCGCCGATTTGACCCATGTTGTCTATCGCTGTTAGAGTGCCGCCAATGCCACATACAATCGTGATGAAGATGATTAGCATGTCGATGCTCACGAGCGCCTGCAGGATGGTGTAGTCCTCGCCTCTCTTTGGTGACTTAAAGATATCTGCAATGCGGGAGATTGATGTTCGCTTAGTTGGCGGTTGCTGTTGCGGAGAGGAAGGAATTGGTGGGAGGGGTGGTGCATTAATTGCTGATACAGATGGTTTTTCCTGCATGGAGATGGATATCGTAGATTGGTTTTTGAGCTTCTGTATTGAAAGCTCTTCTCTCACGACGATAGCGAGAGGGAGGAAGAGCAAGAACAGAAGGACAGCAGCACTGCTACCATACTCAATAGCGGAGAAGCTGGTCTGCTTCTCGACGATGATTATGAGCATGAGATATCCAGCTAGAGCTAGTGCAATGTAGAGAAAAGAGTTGAATATCTTGAGCTCATTCAGCTGACGGATGGGTTTGATTATCCGAATTGTGCCGAGAAAGATGATCGAGAGTGCGGATGGGAGCCACCCAATGAGTAGGATCAGTGATTTGGAATGGTGGCCGTAGAATCCAAGATAGAGTTGGGTGAAAATGGCCCCGCTGAGCCCGACATAGCCCTTGAGAAGGCCCAACATGATGCCACGGCTCTCTGGGAAGTTCTTGACGCAGGGGACGAGTGCGCCAGTGTTGGCGAAGGTCTGGGAATTGGCGCCAATGCAGATGTAGAGGCACATCTGCCAGACCTTGGGTCGGGCGATTCTGCCCGTGACGGCGAGCCAGACCATTAGGTAGCCGGAGAAGTTCATTGCAGAGCCGATGGCGAGGACGACCCATGGCGCAGTCACCTCGTTGATTAGGCCGGAGAGGATGCCGATGTTGGCGCCGAGGTCTTTGAAGAATCCGATGGTGTTGAGCGTCTGCTGGTCGTAGGACATTGATGATTTTATGTCGCTGGAGTAGATGCCGTAGATGTAGGTGGCTCCCGCCCCCGACATGATCAGGAACGACGCGAAGACCATGAACCAACGGCCACGAAGAACCTGCAGGGTGGGACCCAACATGCTCGCCGCATGGATACTGCTGATCATGGCTGAGAAATGAAGGGAGGGAGCAATGGGTGGGATGGTGATGGACGGTCAGGAGCTAATGGCCACACTGGCCACTCGTGCCAACAACCGCCGCCTTCGTCTTTGCAGTGACAGAATAGCGTTTGGTCCATTCCAATGAGGAGGACTAATATAACAATGGAAATAGCTACCGGCGGCTTCAGCAGCCAGATTCGCTAATGAAGCGACGTCACCAAGTTATGTGGGCCCCATTGATGTATGTATTGTATGCACACCGTCGTCCATTTCGAGAAGAGTCCGGATGGGGTGTACAGGAATTTTCTGGCCATCATTAAAAATCGAACAGGTCATTAAGGAAATGATTCAGTGCTTTCACGTGTATAAGCTACAGTATTCTTATTGTACAAGGGTAGTATGTTTGAATTTTCGTTTCGACGGGAAATACCCTATGAAAAGCTCATTATTTCTTTTTTTAACTCTCTTTGAAATTATTATCATTTTGGTCCCAAAAGTTGGTCCGAAAAAATCTGACTTAAATTTGTGAGCTCCATCGTGACCTATATGAAGTATCTACTAGGGTTGAAAGTCGGGTGCTTTCGACCTACGACAACCTGACATTGGGTTGGGTTCAAGCATAATGTAACGGGTTCACTTTTAGGCTTGGGTTATATAAATATCAACCCGATAAAACTTAGGTTAGGCTTGAGTTGAGGCATCGGGTTGCCCAACTAAACCTAAACCCGATCCATATATAAGTTATAAATTATAATTGAGTGTAGATTGTTTATGGTGAAGGTATAAGAAATTCTAGTGTCGTTGGGTCTCATTGGTCCATGTTATTTCCAATGAAACAAGCTAACAAGATATGTTGGATTTCTCTCTCCCGAATATATTGCGTGCTACACAACATGACTTTTGAAGGATTAGTTATCCTATGTTTTAGCTTGTTTGTTTAGAAAAATGAAGTTCTTTAGGATAAATAACTACATATATAATTAATAAGATTATACGTATAAAAAATAAAATGTGTATTGAAATATAATAACAAAAATATTAACATGAATTCACTCGACTAACCTAACCTAACCCGCTTGAGTTGAGAATTCCCAACCCGAGGTTAGGTTGGGTCAGGGTTGAAGCATAGGATGTTGGAAAAAAATGTATTGGATATATTGAAAAATTAAAAAATCAAATGAAATAAAATTCAATTATTTCGTTTGACTAGGCTTAATTACGTGAAAATATATATTGTTATTAAAGCGTGATTCGCCCCCTTATCAATTGTTGATGGGTTATAAGCGAATTACTTCCAAGATAAGACAAATCTGTCTGGATCCGGCGTGCAATAATTATGATGGGTCTACTTAGGAATAATTCAACGCAACAGATCGTCTGACAGAATCAAATAGTGGATGTGTTTTAACGTTTTTCTAAAATGAGATACTATTTGAAAAATCTGATGGAAAGGGAGATGTTTGTGTTCTAGATGATGAAATTTGGAGCGGAATAGTCCAGTTTATATAGGCACCAGGGAGTGGACCACCGCTGGAACATTATGGTCCATCCGTTTTCGAACTGATGTGGCTTTCAAGGCAGCTATCCGTTTTCAGAAACGGCTGACTGTTTTCTCACTTGTATATAAAGTCCTGGCTCACGTGTGAAGTGCAAAGTGCGCTAACTAACGCCACTACAACAACATTGCCTTTGCCCTCACCTGTACCCGAGCATGTACGTGTTATACACTTGAACACACAACCCGAGCATCTTAATCTATAAAACTCCAAGTAAGAATACTACACACATCCACATAAAAACCCAAAATCTTCTCCTATCATTTCCGATGTGGGACAAAAAGCATACACCGTACTTTTCCATTTAAAATTTCCGAAAATCATTTTGGTAGTAAAATCCCAAAATTTTGAAATATTTGAAAATTTGATTTTTTATTTTTTTATTTTTAACCACGAATTTCAACATAAGAACCTTAGATTGGGTCAGAGTTGAGCACCAAACTGACCCAACTGGTCCAACTTTCGGCCGTAGTATCCACACAACCCATCTATTTTATAAGAAGATTTCGGACAGTGAGCTTAAAATGGTGGTAGATCCAACGATCAAGTGGCCTATTCCATAGGAAATAATGGCATTAAACATCCATCATTTATTTCGTTCACTGTGTCTTATTTGTCATCTAAGCTCTTTATAAAGTCAAACCAGCACTGGCAAGGAAAAAACACAAATATCAGCTTCATCCAAAACTTCTGAAAACCCCACAAAGTTTCTTAACAGTAAGCATCCAATTCCACTGTTTCTTGTGGTGTGGTCCACTGGATATTTCGAACTTCCTGATTCCTGATTTTTGGGCTAATGCTCTAAAATCAGCTGTTATAAGGGATGGACGGTGTGGATAGGCCACAAACTTCATAATGAGCCCCACATTTATTTTGCACCATCCCTTGGTTTAGTGCTAAAAAAGCGAGCCGTCAACACATGCATTGGTATGTATTCGTATGGCGTGGAAACATTTACGAAGGAAATCAAAAATCAGACAGCCTGGGCTGTCCTTTAGGCCCAATACACGTTTCAGGGGCCACCATGTAAAAATCAGACCGATCGAATGACTCTAGCCATTCGATCAAAATAGCCACTAAAAATGGACGCTCAAGATCAAGAAAAACCGTTGAAGAATCACTTTTATCGGTGAATCCCAACCATCCCGCCCATGACCTGGTAAATGGGCGGATATGAAATAAAGGTCAAATTATGGTTTGATTGAATCATCTGACCAGTGTAATTTTTACCGACGCGGATTAGCTACCGACGGGTTGAGCAGCGGTTTTCGTACTGAGGTGACGTCACCAAGTTATGCAGGCCCTACAACCATGTATGTGTTATATCCGCACCATTCATCCATTTACAGAGATCATTTTAGAGCATGAGCCAAAGAATGATGTAGATTCAAACCTCAAGTGGACCCCACCGCAGAAAAAGTGGGTAGAGTGACAAAAACCGTTGAAATCTCGCTAGGGCGGCACCATGATATTTATTTGAGATCTAACCTGATCATAAGTTAACACGGACATGGATGAAGGGAAAATACAAAGATCAGATTCATCGAAAACTTCTTTAGCCCCTAAGAAATTTTGAATGGTATGCGTTCAATCCCCACTTGTTTTTCTGGTGGGGTCCACTTGACCTTTGCATCTACCTAATTCTTTGGCTCATGCCTTAAAATGATCTCTAAATGGATGGCCAGTGTGGATGTAACACATACATCATAGTGGGACCCACAGAAGTTGGTGACGTCAATTCGTTAGCAAGATTTGCTGCTGACTATGTGAGTAGCGAATCCGCGTCCAATTTTTACCTGACAGCTCATGAAATGTCTTCTGAACCCAATAGGCGATCTGGATTGATGGATTGGAATTTCCAAGTGCCCCAATGCAACTGTAAGCACCATTAACTCTAATAATCCTCCGAAAGCACTTTAATAGAAATTGGAAAATCCAGTCCTGGAAATTTTGTAGATTTGCTAACGTGATTGTATAAGACCTGAGAACTGTAACTCTACAGTGCGCCTCTCTCTCTCTCTCTCTCTCTCTCTCTCTCTCTCTCTCTCTCTATCTCTCTCTCTCTCTCTTCTTCCTCTTCCTTGCAGATTTGCTATCTGCACGTGGGACTTTGATTGGTTGGTGACCCCTCCACTAAGTGGCGGCAGAAATGCGTCTCGAATTGGACAGTGACCCTTCAGCTACCCAACTCGGTAGTGGAAAATCTCTGTGGGCACCGTTATGATGTATGTGTTTTATCCACGCCAACCATCCTTTTTGTTGGCTCATTTTAGGGCATGAACCCAAAAATGAAGCAAATACAAAGCTTAAATGGACCATGCTATAGGAAACCGTGGGGATTAAATGCTTACTGTTGAAAGCTTCTTAAAGACTTCGAAAGTGTTGGATCAAGCTGATAAGTGTGTTTTCCCTTCATCCAGGTTCATGGACTTCATGAACGGGTTGGGTGGCAAATAAACATTGTGGTGGCCCTCCAAGAAGTTTTTAATAATAGGCATCCGTTCCCCATTGTTTCCCATGGTGCGGTCCACTTGAGTTTTGGATCTGCCTCATTTTTGAGCTCATGCGCTAGGATGAGCTAGCAAAATAGAATATGGTCAATAGAGCTATTTCACTGCTGACTTCAGTTGCAAAGGGGACACTGACCAATTAGAGTCGCTTGCACGGGTCTCTTTCTCACTACCCAATCTGACTCAATGTAAGAGCATCACTTTCTCACAACCCAATCTGCTGGGAGGGAACCAACCTTAGATCGGAATCAAACAAATCAAAAATCCAAACAAACATAGAGAAAACATGAGTTTTAATGTGGAAGACCCTTATAGGGAAAAGCCACGGCACAAAGCGACGACCAATCCATTATAATTAGAAGAAGATTTCAAGAGATTTTATAACTTATAATAGAAATCCTATCTTTTTCCTCAAAACCCTTGAATATCTGTGCTAAGTTCCAAAATCCCTTTTTTTACAAACCCTAACATTAGAATACACATCAGAATGCACATTTATAAGCATCAAAATATAATGCATATAGTCCAACTGACCTTTGCCAGTATGCTTCTTCGTTTTAAAGCGCAACCTTGATTATTTCTCATATATGCAATGCTTACATATATCTAAATCTTGAAAGATAGGAATTAAACGATGATCGCGAAGTACATTTATACATTGGTCGCTCATATGGGCAAGGCGAGCATGCCACAAATGTGCTACTATGGACTCCGCTACAAACATTGTAGCTCCACTCTATATAGTATATCCAATCAAATTGTAAATATTTTCTCTTTCATATATTTATAAGTGTGAGCATTTCTTTTGAAACCTTCATAACACCTTCATAACCAGTGAACTTGTACCCAAGTGGATCTAGAGCTCTCAGGGAGATCAGATTCTTCTTCAAATCCATAATGTACCTCACATTGGTCAGATTATATTCTACCCCATCAAATTTCCTTATGCGAACTGAACCAATTCTGACCATCTTACAGGCATGATCATTGCCCATAAGAACCAAGCCACCATCATAATCGTTATTGATGGTGAACCAAGTCCGATGATGACTCATATGGTACAATGCACCTTGTCCAAAATACACTCATGATAGAAGTAATTGATCTTGGACACTACCAATACATCACAAACATCCAATCATTCACCAAATTTCACTAAATTGGCTTCTTTTTGCGAATAATATAATATCTCGTCCTTTCATATTTTGGGATATTGACAGTCCTTCATATGTCTCATCCTCTAATAATTCTAATAACTTAGCTTCTCTTTGCCTTTTGACTTGGATCAGATCGTGACTTTGTCTTTTATCATTCAAATGGACTTATTTAAGTAAACAATCCATCCATAGAAGTATTTTCGCGTCCACTCTTCATTCTTAACTGCTTCAACTGAAGAGGTTGAGATAATGGTCTTGAAGTCTAAGGTATACCTACCACGGTAGAGAGTATCAATCAGATACTCATAGGACTCTGAAAGAGATGTCAACAAAATAAGGGCTTTGTCATCTTCATCGATCTTCACATCTATGGTTGTTAACTTGCAAACTAGCTTGTTGAAGACGTTAATGTGCTCAAAGAGATCCGACCATTCTGCTATCTTCGTAGTATAAAATTGTCTTTTCAGATATAGATAATTAGTAAGTGACTTCGTCATGTAGATGTTCTCCAACTTCACCCATAAGCTTGCAGTAGTCATCTCATCGATGACATTGTAAAAGACTTCATTGATCAAGCATAATTGGATTGCACTAATCTCCTTCTAATGAAGTTCGTTCTAATCATCTTCCTTCATAAATTTCGAATGATTTGCTTTTGTAAGGAGTGCATATATTACAACCATTCCTGAACTAGGAAGGTTTTCATCTTCAACTTCCATAGTTCAAAGTTGTTTTTATCTATGAATTTATTTGTCTTGAACTTTATATTCGATTCCCTTGATATCATATTTGCGTATTCAAAGTAATATATATACCCTAACCTACTCTCTAATACCACTTGTTGGGAGTAGAAGCAACCTTAAATTAGAATCAAACAAATAATAGAGAATGAAAAATCTAAGCAAACAAAAAGAACACATGAATTTTAACGTGAAAACTCTTTATGGGGAAAACCAGTGCACAAAGTGACGATCAATCCAATACAATTAGAGGAAGGTTACAAGAGATGTAATAACTTATAGTAAAAACTTTAGCTTTCCCCTTAAAAATCTTAAATATTTATGCTAAGTTCTGAAACCCTCTTTTTACAAACCCTAATTACAATTAGGAAGGTATTTATACACTCTTGTATAAGATTAGGAAACAAAACCAGCACTTACTCAAACTTACGCATTCCATCGGTCGGACCGATATTAGGACATTTGGTTAAATGGGCAAGAACCGACACATCCATCTGTTGAATCGAAAATGTGTAAAAGGTCACATCATGTAATCTAAGAATGCACCCATTATTTTGGTCGAATCGATAAGGATACCGGTCTAACTGACAGAGGACTTCTTTATAGTAGGATTAAAGGTACTCGATTAACACACTCTGAGTTTGCAAGTGTCAGTGTACTGATTTGCGCACTTATTTATCAATTACATGATCCCTTATATTAGTGAGTCGGTTAAGTGCTTGGAAGTTGAAGACACAATAGGATAAGAAACATCAATGAATGAAGAATAAGTAAATCATGAGGTGCCTTGGTGACCATAAGCTTAGACCCAAAACAACCTAACCTCTAGATGATCTTGACCTTAATAGGGAAACCTTCAATTGATCATCCTTTAAACTTAGGAGCTCCATATGAACATGCTTAGATAAGATATAGAGGTCCCGAGCTTATGGGAACCAAACTGCCCAAACTAGTAGACACTCAATCGAAGCTTGATCGATATTGATTGATTGAGTCGATGGATTAAGGATGTCATTATTTTGCTCATTTTATAGCCATTACAAACCAAATCTATATTAAGGGCATTCAGGCATTGAGAATTTTGATAGATTTTTGGTGCAACTAGAACTTAGGTGATTTTACACTCATATCCCACATCCTAAACTTTTAAGCCTATGAGATTTAAGTCATCTTCTTGAGTTTTACCACTCTAATGAGGATTCCAATTTATGATATTGATCTACATCATTTTCAAGATATTAGATATTAAGCCTAGAAGTATATCCTTGTCTACTCTGTAGAATGCCGATATAGGTGAATCCCTACTCAGAATGAATTAAAACTATTAGTTATATGAGATTCAATCCAACTCTCACCACCTTGGTCACCTCATTAGAGCATATGCAAGGCAGTTGTTCATAAGAACCCCATTCTCGGCTCCCAGCGCCCATTCGCCAGGTTCCGATCCTGGGATGCTACAAGGAGGATTTTTAACATCCGTTTGATTCGCAATAAGCATAACCAAAGGCATAACCCACAAACAACAACCAAAAACTCCATCACATTTTCACTATAATCAAAACTTTACAGTACAATGAGCATAAGGGAAATACAAGGAATATAGACCACAACACCAAAAGAAGAGCAGCCACGCGTCCAAGCCTCAGCGCTGCTGCGTCACCTGCTCGCAACGGTCGTGCATAAGCTTATAGAAAGCTTAGAGGGTGGTGAAAGTGTATGCTCAAGGTGATAATGTAGTAAAGCAGAATCAGAGTAATGCGGAACATGCTGATTAATGCTAAGAATCCAATTAGCAGTAAAAAGTCAATGCGGTGCAAAGAATGATGTCGGCCATACCAAGGCCATGCAATGCAAAATGCAAGACAAGCATACAAATCCTCATCTAAGTCCACATGTCAATACGGCTCAAATCGGGAATATCGGGGTCTAGTACACTCCAAGCCGATTGCCGCCCCATCGCGCGCAATAAGGTGAGTGGAAAAGACCTCACTATCCGCCTTGCCAATATCGGGCTCGGCTCGTCAATAGCGGACCCATTCCTCGAGCTGGTCAAACTCAGCCTAGCATTGCCCCTACTCTCGGGCGGGTAAGGCCGCACCCCCTTCCAACCGACCACGACACGGTGGAAAGCGCAACCGTCTGGTAATCGGCACTCGGCGCTCATGCACCCACTCGGTCTAGGCGTTGGAGCAACCTCCTGGTACCATAAGGGTTTAGGGACTTTCACCCAGGATATCTATCGCACCCCATGTAGAACAAGATTTCGGTATCCAATCACGCCAACCACGATACGTCGTGGAGGCTACACTGATGTCGCTAGGGCGTACGGTAACTATACCACACAATGCGAATGCATGAATCACACTATTCGAGTCATGCGGCAATTCTGCACGTATCGTGCGCTCATGTAGGCAACACCCCTGTACGGGAGCCCCTAAACAATCTGCCCGAAGGCTATGCTATGATCAGTCATTTCTCATATCAAGCATACGTATGATGCATATGATCATGAATCATGGAATTAAATATGTCATATGGGGTGGATGATGCTCATAATGAAGACGGGCCTAGACGGCCTACATATTACACGTATGGGCCTATCAGTGGGCCTAAGGGAAAGTCATAATGCGGACATTTAACCACACTACACTTACAATGTGGACGTCAAACCAACATTGCTCCCAAGGCACGATTGCCACAAATATCATTTCATAAGTTATTTTGGGATCACACATTGCAATGGACCTTAGGTACATCCATTGGGCCCTTAAATACATCAAATTAGCTAAGTCATATGGGCCTTATGTTCATTAAGTGGGCCACACCAATGGGCCTTATGCACATTGCAATGGCTATAACCCGGGGGCTTCAGAACATATCAAATAGGCCTAAGCTTATGGGCCTTACACGTGTCAAATGGGCCTCGGCAGTTGGGCTCCATATGTACATCAAATGGGTCTACTCACCTGGGCCTTATATGTATCAAATGGGCCTCACCAATTGGGCCCCATGTGCACATCAAATGGGCCTCAACTCATTGGCCCCATTACCTTAAATGGGCCTCGACCCATGGGCCCCTAATACATTAAATGGGCCTCGACCCATGGGCCTTTTATATACATCAAAGTGGGCTTCAACCATGGGTCACAAGTACTGAGGTGGGCCTCAATCACGGGCCTCAACATAAAAAAAAAAATATATATACATATAATATAGTATATAATATCTATATAGTATATAATATATATACATAATGCTTATATATAATATTATATGAAGTATGATATTATATACATATATATATATATATATATATACACACACACACACACACGCACACATCACAGTGGGCCCACACACTCATCACAGTGGGCCCACACATTCATCACAGTGGCTCCACGTCCACCGTCCAGGCGGACGGTGGGAGTGAAACACATACATCAATGTGGGCTCCATGTGGGGCCCACCATAGTGTTTATATCCCATCCGGACCGTTGATAAGGGCCAGCAGGCCTAAATAGAGGGTGGGAGGAATTTTCACCCTGATCCAAAACTTCTGTGGACCCCAAATGGGTTTCAAAGGTAGAGGTTCAGTCCCACTATTCCATACGGTGTGGGCCGCCTGGGTCTTGGATCGAGCTGATTTTTGGGGTGGGCCCACGTCAGATAGGGGCCCACCATATGAACGGTTTAGATAGCATATAAACATCAAGGTGGGGCCCACGGCTGCAGCCGTGGTGGCCTGCTCGGTCGTCGTCCGCCCGGACGCTGGCGCTGGCGCAGGCAGCGCCTGCTGCACTGACACAGCAGCAGCAACGGCTGCTGCTGTTATATATTTTTTTTTGATTTCTGTTTTTTGATGGGTTTTGCAGGTGGGGTCCATATCCAGCGAATCCACTCCGTCCAGTGCTCTCCCATGGCTCACCACGAGCAGTTCAAGTCCAATATCGGACATGTTTTGGCGTACAGGAAATTAGGGAAGGTTTCAATGGTGAAAACCGCCATTTGGTATGGTATGGCCCGCCCGAAGGTCTGATTAACCCCATCTTTTGGCTCAACGCCTAAAACAGATTTGGGAAAGGAATGGACGGCATGGATTTAATACATACATCAAGGTGGAGCCTACACAAGTGGGCCATCTCCAAACCAAGCTAAATTTTTTTTTTTACATTTGCCATGAAACGTCCAGCGTCCCTGGACGCTGGACTCTTCAAATATACTAGAGGTGGGCCTTGCTTATGTGGGCCACCTCATGGAGGATGGTGTGTATACTACACACAAGGTGGGCCCCACTCGTAGGTGAGTTGGATGGAATACATACCCTATGGTGGGGTCCATTCAAGTGGGCCACACAACCTCATCATCATAACAACATAATAAAATGAAATAAAATAAATAAAAAGAGATAAAATAAAAAGGGAGAGAGATAGAGGGTGGGACCGTGTGATGGAGGGACCCCGGCACTATGGGCCCTCCCTTGCACTAAATCATACATCAAGTGGATCCCATTACACATGGGTCTATAAAATTAGATCCAACGGTGGAGATCCCTTCTCCACTAAATTAAATGGTCTAGATGACCCTAAGCATACAAGAAAATAAACATCATGATGGGGTCCATGGAGAATGGCCCCATCATGGAATGATCATGATGATCCAAGTGGGCCATCGGCCACATCATAGGGTCCAAAGCGAGATCCAAACCATTGATCGGTTGGCCTCACTTGGCCCATCTTAAAAACATCAAAACTATCCTATCCAAACACCCACCGCTAGATCTTCTTGCTCCCTTGGCTCCTTGGGCTACCCTTTGATGGAGGAAGATGGGAAATGGATGGTTGAGATGAGAGATGAAGGGCTGGGAAAGGTGGACCTCACAATTGAAGTTTTCTCACCATGGGAGGACCATACGTATGCTTGGATTTGGATTTTTCTTTTGAAAAAAGAATAAGAGAGATAGTTGTAAAGGGAGGGAGAGAGAGAGAAAGAGATGGGTGATGGAGTGATGGGGGATGGTTTGGGTTGAAATTTGTGAAAAGGTGTATGGTTGTTGTTGAAATTTGGAAAAGAGGAGTGGTGAGGTGGAAAGAATGGTGGACTTTTGAAAAAGGTGGGGATGGGTTGATGTACTTGAGGTATGGGATGCTTTAATGGTTGATTGATGGGACTAATTGTAGAGATTCCCTCGAAATCCGCAACGCGCGGTGTTTCTTCGGAATAAACGCTGATCGGCATCTTCTTACCTAGGTATCGGTTCGGTGCGCAAGTCACGGCGTTGGAACCGCGGCGACGACGCGGTCGCTATGATATAACTTTCGGACCAAGCCGACGTCGGTGCGCGGGACCTGGCTTAGGATCGTGCGCAAATACCGAATACGGTGCGAAGGTTGCCGGAATTTGACCGGAAGGACCGCGGAAGCTAACGGAACAGTACGGATTAGGACACGGGTCTTACAGCTCTCCCCTCCTAATAGAAATTTCATCCTCGAAATTTACACAATCATCGCAACTAGGCAAAACTCAAGAGGGAGAAGAAACATAACATCACTATATAAAATCAGAGATAACATACAACATACAACACAATCAATCATCAAAAAGATGGGGATAACGCTCTCGAATCTCAGCCTCACGCTCCCAAGAAGCCTCCTCAACGAATGGTGACCCCACGAACCTTCACCAACGGAATGACCTTAGTCAGGAGGACTGTTCCTTCCGATCAAGGATACGGATTGGCGCTCAATATAGGAAGCGTCCTCACGAACCTCTAACGCCGCCAATCAATCACAGGAATGATGTTCGACCCACACTTCCTCAACATGGATACATGAAAAACATTGTGGACGCCAGACAACTGAGATGGCAAGGCAAGCCGATAGGCCACGGCGCCAACGCGCCCAGTGATCTCAAAAGGTCCTATAAATCTCGGGGCAAGCTTGCCCTTCGCTCCAAATCGAACTATGCCCTTCATGGGCGAGACCTTGAGATACACATGGTCCCCTACATCAAACTCTAAGGGACGACGCCGACGATCAGCAAAACTCTTCTGCCGGCTCTGAGCTGTGCGCATCCTCTGTCTGATGATATCAATAGCCTCTGACGTCTCCTGCACAAGCTCGGGACCTAAGAGACGACGCTCTCCAACCTCGGTCCAACAACTCGGTGATCTGCATGGTCTGCCATATAGCGCCTCAAAAGGAGCCATGCCGATGGTCGCCTGATAGCTGTTATTGTATGCGAACTCAGCTAATCGCAGATGCTCATCCCAGCTACCCCCGAAATCAATCGCGCAGGCCCGAAGCATATCCTCAAGGATCTGGTTGACCCTCTCGGTCTGGCCATCGGTCTGCGGATGGTACGCGGTGCTGAGCTGCAAATCAGAACCCATCGCTCTCTGGAAGCTCCCCCAAAACTGAGACGTGAACCTCGGGTCTCGGTCAGAAACGATCGAGACTGGAACGCCATGCAGTCTCACAATATCCTCGATGAATAATCTCGCAAGCCGGTCCAAAGGCCAAGTCGCACGTATCGCAATAAAATGTGCCGACTTCGTCAGACGATCAATGACAACCCAGATGGCGTCATGACCGCACTGAGTCCTCGACAAGCTCATAATAAAATTCAGCCGACACGTGCTCCCACTTCCACATCGGGACACTCAACGCCTGTAATAGACAGGGGGTCTCCGATGATCGGCCTTGACACGCCGGCACGTGTCACACTCGGCCACAAAGCCGGCGATCTGGCGCTTCATCCCCGCCAAAAATACTGCGCCTCATGTCGCGGTACATCTTCGTCGAGCCGGGTGGATAGAAAACCGCGATCGATGTGCCTCGGTCATAAGATCTCGGCGTAGCTCAGGGAATATCCGGACACATAATCGGCCTCAAGCGAAGTCCACCATCTACCAATCGCCAATCTCGACTCTCGAGATCCGCCTCTGCTCGGTAATCACTGTAACGACTCTGCACTGCTTGAGCCTCGATCACCCTTGCGACAAGAGAGGGTTGAATCGACAGGCTCGATAATCGAAGATATGAAGACTGCAAGCCAAACTCAAAGTCGTACTCTGCTATATCCTCGAGCATCCGCCACTCCCGAATCATCATGTGCGCCACCAGGCCTCGTGGTTGGGGTGAGGGCATCCGCCACCACGTTCGCCTTGCCCGGGTGGTACCGGAGATCGAAATCATAGTCCTTCGGGAGTTCCATCCAACGCCTCGGCCTCATATAACTCAGACTGAGAGAAGAGGTACTTCAAGCTCTTATGATCGAGAAAAGAGCTCGAACCTAACCCCATAGAGATAGTGTCTCCACACCTTCGGTGCGAAGACAAACTGCGGCCAACTCTAAATCATGCGTGGGGTAGTTCGGCTCATGGACCTTGCTGGTGAGACGCGAAGGCCACTGGTTTCCCGTGCTGCATCAGGACAGCACCCAAACCAATATGCGAGGCATCGGTGAATACAATAAATTCGTCACTCCCAGAGGGAAGAGTGAGGACAGGAGCAGACGTCAGACGGTCCTTTAACTCCATAAATGCTCGCTCGCAGGCATCGCTCCAAATAAACTCCGCGCCCTTCCGAGTCAACCTGGTCAACGGGGCTGCAATACTAGAGAAGCCCTCAATGAAACGCCGGTAATAGCCCGCTAAACCAAGGAAACTACGGATCTCGGACGCAGTCGTGGGCTGGCCCCACTGACGCACTGCCTCAACCTTCGAGGGGTCCACTGTGACACCCTCCCTCGTCACCACGTGACCGAGGAACTTCACCTCCTCCTGCCAAAACTCGCACTTCTCCAGCTTCGCTTATAACTGGTGTGCGCGGAGGGTCTGCAACGTAATCTCTAAATGCTGCTCGTGCTCCTCACGAGTCTTCGAATAGATCAGAATGTCGTCGATGAAGACTATAACAAACTGATCGAAATACGGACGGAAGACCTCGTTCATCAACTGCATAAAGACCGCGGGTGTATTGGTCAGTCCGAAGGACATGACCTGAAACTCGAAATGACCATAACGCGTCCTGAATGCTTTGTCTTTGGAATGTCCTCCTCTCGGACCCGAATCGGATGAAACCGTAACGCAAGTCAATCTTCGAAAAGAACTGTGCACCCTGCGGTGATCGAACAAATCATCAATCCTCGGGAGCGGGTACTTGTTCTTGATCGTGACCTTGTTGAGCTCGCGGTAATCTACGCAGAGCCTCAACGAGCCATCCTTCTTCTTCACGAAGAGTACCGGCGCTCCCCACGGCGAACTGCTCGGACGGATAAAGCCTAACTCGCGCAACTCGTCCAACTGCTTCTGCAGTTCCCGCAACTCCAATGGTGCCATACGATATGGGGCCTTTGAAATAGGCGCAGTACCGGGCACGAGATCAATCTGAAACTCGGTGAGTCGACGAGGCGGTAATCCCGGAATCTCCTGAAACACATCGGGAAAATCGCAAACCACAGGCAACTGGTCGACGCTCACCGCTATGGGCTCCTCTAAGGCACACGACATCAAACAAGACAACGGCTCTCCTCTGGGCTCAGCAATGAACTGGAACTGCGGCAAGCCAGGTATACAAAACGTGACTGTCCTCGCGGAGCAATCCAATATGGCGTGATACTCGGCAAGCCAATCCATGCCCAGGATGACATCAAACTCGGACATAGGCAAAGCAAACAGGTCGGCAGGCAAAAACATATCCCCAACCAGAACGGGGCAAGACAAGCAAAATCGGCCCAACACTGCAGTCTTCCCCAAGGGAGTCGATACTGTCAACCCCTCACGAGCAGACTCCAACGGTAAACCAGTCAATCGGCAAAAACTCTCAGCCACGAAAGAATGCGATGCACCAGAATCAAACAACACACGTGCAATGCATGCAGATACAGGAAGTATACCCTCAACGACTCCTCCAGATGACTGAGGATCCTGCTGGGCCGCATAGAATCGAGCCTGAGCATGGGAGGTGCTGTCCCCTCGAGCGTCTTCTTCTGCCGAGGTCGCGTAGGCGGCGAAACGCCTGCTCTCGCTGGCCTCGGAGGTGGAGCGTGCCGTCGCTGGTCTGCAGTGGCTCGGCGTGGGAGGCCTCCGCCGCTCGTGGGGCCTCTGCGCTGTCTGTGGGTGGTCTCTCGGCTGCGGTGGTGGAGGCCGCTGTGGACCTCTCTGTTGTTGCTGGGGACGAGGACACTCCCACATACGGTGTCTGTCGCACCGCACCTAAAACAAGTGCCGCAGAACTGTCCTCGGAGGTGGTGCTTTGGAGGTGCCGGGGATACTTCTGGTGCTCGAAAGGCCGGGCGACTGTGCGCCTCTGCGGTGGTCGACCTGCTGGGTATCACTTTGGAAGGAGCTGCCTCTTCCGATCCTTCCTCGACCACGATCGATCGAGAGGCCGTCCCACTCCGGCCTCAAAATACGGGCCTTCCGCACCACTTCCTCGAAGGTAGGAAGCTCATGCCCAATAACACGGCCTCGAAGACCGTAACGCAAGCCGACCTCGAATCGGCGGGCTCTCCGCTCCTCATCATCCACTAAGTAAGGTGCAAATCGGGACAGTGCTACAAAACGAGCGGCATACTGAGCCACTGTCATATCGCCCTGCACCAAGGCCTCAAACTCCAACGCTCGCTGACGTCGGATGTGATCGGGAAAATACTGTCGGTCGAACCGATCCACAAAATCCTCCCAAGTCCAAACAAAATCAGTGCCCGCTGCTCGAGAGACTGACATCCACCAGTGCTCAGCCTCACCATGGAGAAGAAATACGGCTAATCGAACTCGCCGCTCGGTCGCGCATCCCATCGTCTCAAATATCTTCTCTACGTCAGCGCGCCATCTCTCGGCTCACGGTTGGCTGCGCTCACCACGGAAATGCGGGGATCAAGGCGTCGAAACTCTCGAAGGAGGGCACCGAGGGCTCCTGCTCTGCCTGTGCTGAAGAAATGACTGCGCGATCTGTAAGTCGGGAAGCACTCACAGATACGGTAGGCTCCGGTCTCTGGTGGAGGAGCTGCGCCCATAGGCTGGGCAGCATGGGCCCCTAACACTGTTCGCGGTCGAGGGATCTCGGGTGGAGGAGCAGGGATCGTAGGTGGTAGTGCGGGAGCCGCAAGTGGTGGAGCCGGAGTCGATCGGGTCACTCTCCTCGCGCGCCATGTCCTACAGAAAGAGCGAAGGTGCCTATCAACTTTGAAAACTCTCGAAGGCACACTCGTTAAGTGTGTCGGTAATAAAAGATCGCTAGACTACCCGAACTTAGGACTTAAATCATTCATAGCAGACATGTAATGTTGTTTTTGGTTATTCCCGAGTTATGCTCTGAGACCAACTTCTGTCACTCCCGATCACCGAATCCGGTGCCGACAAACTCCGTAGAACCCCATTCTCGGCTCCCAGTGCCCATTCATCAGGTTCCGATCCTGGGATGCTACAAGGAGGATTTTCAACATCAGTTTGATTCGTAAAAAGCATAACCAAAGGCATAACCTACAAACAACAACCAAAAACTCCATCACATTTCCACTATAATCAAAACTTTACAGTTACAATGAGCATAAGGGAAATACAATGAATATAGACCAAATCTCCAAAAGAAGATCACCACGCGTCCAAGCCTCGTGCTGCGGATCCAACGTCACCGCACGCAACGGCGTGCATAAGCTTATAAAGCTTAGAGGGTGGTGAAAGTGTATGCTCAAGGTGATAATGTAGTCATGCGGTAGAGTAATGCGGAACATGCGATGAATGCTAAGAATCCCATTAGCCGTACCAAGGCCATGCGGTGCAAAGAATGATGTCGGCCATACCAAGGCCATGCAATGCAGAATGCAAGTCAAGCATACAAATCCTCATCTAAGTCCACATGTCAATACGGCTCAAATCTGGAATATCAGGTCTAGTACACTCCAAGCCGATTGCCGCCCCATCGCGCGCAATAAGGTGAGTGGAAAAGACCTCACTATCCGCCTGCCAATATAGGGCTCGGCTCGTCAATAGCGGACCCATTCCTCGAGCTGGTCAGACTCAGCCTAGCATTGCCCCCTACTCTCGGGCGGGTAAGGCCGCACCCCCTTCCAACCGACCACGACACAGTGGAAAGCGCAACCGTCTGGTAATCGGCACTCAGCGCTCATGCAACCACTCAGTCTAGACGTTGGAGCAACCTCCTGGTACCATAAGGGTTTAGGGACTTTCACCCAGGGATATCTATCGCACCCCATGTAGAACAGTATTTCCGGTATCCAATCCTGCCAACCACGATACGTCTGTGGAGGCTACAGCCCTGATGTCGCTAGGGCGTACAGTAACTATACCACACAATGCGAATGCATGAATCACACTATTCAGTCATGCAGCAATTCCTGCACGTATCGTGCGCTCATGTAGGGCAACACCCCCTGTACGGGAGCCCCTATACACTCTGCCCAGCTATGATCAACCATTTCTCATATCAAGCATACGTATGATGCATATGATCATGAATCATGGAATTAAATATGTCATATGGGGTGGATGATGCTCATAATGAAGACGGGCCTAGACGGCCTACATATTACACGTATGGGCCTATCAGTGGGCCCAAGGGAAAGTCATAATGCGGACATTTAACCACACCACACTTACAATGTGGACGTCAAACCAACATTGCTCCCAAGGCACGACTGCCACAAATATCATTTCATAAGTTATTTTGGGATCACACATTGCAATGGACCTTAGGTACATCCATTGGGCCCTTAAATACATCAAATTAGCCAAGTCATATGGGCCTTACATTCATTAAGTGGGCCACACCAATGGGCCTTATGCACATTGCAATGGCTATAACCCGGGGGCTTCAGAACATATCAAATAGGCCTAAGCTTATGGGCCTTACACGTGTCAAATGGGCCTCGACAGTTGGGCTCCATATGTACATCAAATGGGTCTACTCACCTGGGCCTTATATGTATCAAATGGGCCTCACCAATTGGGCCCCATGTGCACATCAAATGGGCCTCAACTCATTGGCCCCATTACCTTAAATGGGCCTCGACCCATGGGCCCCTAATACATTAAATGGGCCTCGACCCATGGGCCTTTTATATACATCAAAGTGGGCTTCAACCATGGGTTACAAGTACTGAGGTGGGCCTCAATCACGGGCCTCAACATAAAAAAAAATATATATATACATATAATATAGTATATAATATCTATATAGTATATAATATATATACATAATGCATATATATAATATTATATGAAGTATGATATTATATACATATATATATATATATATATATATATATATACACACACACACACACACGCACACATCACAGTGGGCCCACACACTCATCACAGTGGGCCCACACATTCATCACAGTGGCTCCACGTCCACCGTCCAGGCGGACGGTGGGAGTGAAACACATACATCAATGTGGGCTCCATGTGGGGCCCACCGAAATGTTTCTATGCCATCCGACCCGTTGACAAGGCCGAATGGGCCTAAATAGAGGGTGGGAGGAATTTTCACCCTGATCCAAAACTTCTGTGGACCCCAAATGGGTTTCAAAGGTAGAGGTTCAGTCCCACTATTCCATACGGTGTGGGCCGTCTGGGTCTTGGATCGAGCTGATTTTTGGGGTGGGCCCACGTCAGATAGGGGCCCACCATATGAACGGTTTAGATAGCATATAAACATCAAGGTGGGGCCAGCAGTGCGCTCGTCGGTGGGCTCGCTTTCGTCGTCGCGCCGGCCAGCGCAGTACGGCGCTCTGCACGTGACAAAGCAAGATGCTTCCTCCTTTTTTTTTTTTTTTTTTTTTTGATGGATTTTGCAGGTGGGGTCCATATCCAGCGAATCCACTCCGTCCAGTGCTCTCCCATGGCTCACCACGAGCAGTTCAAGTCCAATATCGGACATGTTTTGGCGTACAGGAAATTAGGGAAGGTTTCAATGGTGAAAACCGCCATTTGGTATGGTATGGCCCGCCCGAAGGTCTGATTAACCCCATCTTTTGGCTCAACGCCTAAAACAGATTTGGGAAAGGAATGGACGGCATGGATTTAATACATACATCAAGGTGGAGCCTACACAAGTGGGCCATCCCCAAACCAAGCAAATATTTTTTATTTTTTTTTTTACATTTTCCATGAAACGTCCAGCGTCCCTGACGCTGGACTCTCCAAATATACTAGAGGTGGGCCTTGCTTATGTGGGCCACCTCATGGAGGATGGTGTGTATACTACACACAAGGTGGGCCCCACTCGTAGGTGAGTTGGATGGAATACATACCCTATGGTGGGGTCCATTCAAGTGGGCCACACAACCTCATCATCATAACAACATAATAAAATGAAATAAAATAAATAAAAAGAGATAAAATAAAAAGGGAGAGAGATAGAGGGTGGGACCGTGTGATGGAGGGACCCCGGCACTATGGGCCCTCCCTTGCACTAAATCATACATCAAGTGGATCCCATTACACATGGGTCTATAAAATTAGATCCAACGGTGGAGATCCCTTCTCCACTAAATTAAATGGTCTAGATGACCCTAAGCATACAAGAAAATAAACATCATGATGGGGTCCATGGAGAATGGCCCCATCATGGAATGATCATGATGATCCAAGTGGGCCATCGGCCACATCATAGGGGTCCAAAGCGAGATCCAAACCATTGATCGGTTGGCCTCACTTGGCCCATCTTAAAAACATCAAAACTATCCTATCCAAACACCCACCGCTAGATCTTCTTGCTCCCTTGGCTCCTTGGGCTACCCTTTGATGGAGGAAGATGGGAAATGGATGGTTGAGATGAGAGATGAAGGGGTGGGAAAGGTGGACCTCACAAATGAAGTTTTCTCACCATGGGGAACTCATGGTGCTCTCTCTTGGATATGGATTTTTTTTTGAAAAAAAGAATAAGAGAGATAGTTGTAAAGGGAGGGAGAGAGAGAGAAAGAGATGGGTGATGGAGTGATGGGGGATGGTTTGGGTTGAAATTTGTGAAAAGGTGTATGGTTGTTGTTGAAATTTGGAAAAGAGGAGTGGTGAGGTGGAAAGAATGGTGGACTTTTGAAAAAGGTGGGGATGGGTTGATGTACTTGAGGTATGGTTGCATTTATGGTTGATTAATGGGACTAATTGTAGAGATTCCCTCGAAATCCGCAACGCGCAGTGTTTCTTCGAAATAAATGCAGATCGACATCTTCTTACCTAGGTATCGGTTCGGTGCGCAAGTCACGGCGTTGGAACCGCGGCGACGATGCGGTCGCTATGATACAAGTTTCGGATCGAGCAGACGTCGGTGTGCGGGACCTGGCTTAGGATTGTGCGCAAACGTCGAATACAGTGCGAAGATTGCCGGAATTTGACCGGAAGGACCGCGGAAGCTAACGGAATAGTACGGACTTAGGACATGAGATTCAATCCAACTCTCACCACCTTGGTCACCTCATTAGAGCATATGCAAGGCAGTTGTTCATAAGAGTTGAAACATCCGCATCAACAATCGTGGGAGCAATTGTGAAGTCTATTGAAGCACGGAAGAACATCGATTAAGAATCGAGCAAGGAGTTATAACGGAGTTCAATCTGACAAGTAAGTTGTCAATTGTAGTGTTCACACACTCTTTCCTTGTATAGGATTAAGTGTATATTTTATCACTTCTTCATTGTGTAGGATTGAGTGTAGAGTTTGTGACACAAACTTAAACATGTTCTTTTATATGACTTAGGCTCTTGTGTATGGTAGAATTTATCGGACATGAATGCATACGTGTTAGTTTCCATAGAGAGCCTCCGACAGGAGTGTACATTAGGCATTGGATTAGGAACGTTAGTGATTATTGGTTAGCTAATAGAAAATCAATTAAGTATCTGCGGGAGTCACCAACACAGGTGGAAACGTGTTCCTCCGACACGAGAGTATATGTGTAAGTTATTAGTTAGCTTAGGAGAAACCATTGTAAAGGTTAAAAGTGAACCTGATTTAAAACCTCTAACCGGCTGAATTATAAGTTATGATTCATTTCCAGATAACTTCCAACCCTTTATGCATGTGAGACACCCAATTTATCATGTAGGTTAGCCTCATCACTGGGATCATCTTGCAAAAATCAAATATATCGACCCACCATGTGGGTCATATATACTTGTATTTTGTTATTTATCAATAGTTAAAAATTAGTCTTTGGTGTGACCTACCCGAGAAGAGTTGGAACTAGTTGACCCTCATTTTGGGGTTAATCTACTAGAAAGGTTAGATTTCACCTGCACTTCGCTGGTTGGAAGTTATCTATATGGTGAATTATGCCTTGTGGTCCAATTATTTTAACTTGATAGTTTTTTTTTCCCCTTTGTATGATATTTTGCAAGTGTGTGTGTGTGTGTGTGTGTAAACTCAAAATTAACCAATTAAATTATGGAACCCACTATTGCTAAGTCACAATCCTAAAATCAAATTATTTAAACAATCCTACTGCTATTTGTTTTATAGGAGCACTCAGCCCGTGCAAGAGTGCAATGCAAGGGGCCCCAAGTAGCAAGCTATTGTAATAGGCCCTCCCACACAAGAAATTAATTTTACATCTTGTGAGCAGATGGCCAATGTATTTAATCATTGTTTTATGGATACTCATTCTTTAAATAGGACCATTGTATATTTTTCATTCTTCACTATCCAACAAATGTTCACCAATCTCATAGTCGGATGATGAAATAAGCATAATTTTTTTCCCAATTACATTAGTAGGATGTGTACCAATAAATTAAATGAATTTTTAGGATGATGCAAGATATCAAGTGGTCGCCTAAATGAGCCCAAATCAATGACACTATTCTTTTGAATTTATTTATTTTTTATTGGAAGAAATGATGTCAAATGATTAGAATTATATATTAGTGGAATGGGTGTCATATCCTCCATGAATTTAAAGGTATTTGAATGGCCCATAAGTTGATGGCATTGTTCACCTGAATTTAATTTTAATTTTTCTTAAAAAATTTAAGGAGAAAGATGTCAAATGCTTGGAGACATGCATTATTAGGATGAGTAATATAACTTGCATGAATTGTGAAACAACTTAAGATCATTTTATACTGTCACGTTGATAAAATTATCAAACAGACCTAGATAGAATTCTCACCAAAGATTGAGTGGAGATAAAATTATCAAACAGACCTAGATAGAATTCTCACCACACCCGGATCCATAGCTCAACTGGCAGACTGAGTGGAGATACTTCGTTTCAACACTTGAGGTCTTGGTATCGATCCCTAGTGGGGGTGGCTAACATGGAGTGTGTGTACTGACATGGGTGTGCACTAACAAGCTAACCCTAAATTAAAAAAATAAAAAAAAATAAAAGAAAAAATAAAAATAAATAAATAAATAAAATCAAACAGACCTAGATAGAATTCTCACCAAAGACTACCATCCAAACCTGTTCATAATGTCATATAGTCCTTTATAAAGGGAAAACATAAATATCATCTTAATCCAAAACTTCAATGGCCCTCAAAAAGTTTTCAACGATATATATGTGGTTCGCTTGAACCTTAGGACTGCCTCATTTTTGGGTTTCTACCTTAAAATGAAATGGAAAAATGGATGGATAGTGTGGATAAAACCCATACATCATGGTGCTTTCTAAGAGTCCCTGTCCATTCTAGCTGGGGATACCCATAAAATTCTATGGGCCCAAATAAACATCACCATTGATGTATCTGACTTATCCACTATCCATCCGTTTTTTCAGATCATTTTAGGGCATGAGCCCCAATTTGAAGTATATTTGAATCCCAAGCAGACCACACCACAAGAAATAAGAGTGATATTGAAACCTTTTTAGGGCCCATGGTGCTGTTTATTTGTCATCTGATAAGGTTACACCCATGTGGATGAAGGGAAAGCATAAATATCAGCTTGATTCAAAATATTTCTGGTCCCTGGGAAGTTTTCAACAGTAGGTGCTCAATCCACAATGTTTCCTGTGGTGTGGTACATTTGAGCTTTGCATGTGCTTCAATTTTGGCCTTATACCTTAAAATTACCTGATAAAGCAGATGGATGGCATGGATATGATACATATGATGATGGGCCTACTGAGTAGCAATCCACTTCAGAGGGTATTAGTACTTATCCGTGTCCATCATCGTGGACCCTGCCAAAAATAATTCCCACACCCTCTATGAGAGTTTATACGAAGAAAAACGAAATTGTTATGGGATCCAATCTCACCATTAACCAGACTGACCAGGCTACACCAAAAGAAATAGTCGAGAGAAAGAAGTCCACCTTCGATATATATTTTTTTTTCATGATCGAATTGATACTTACTCCCATCATTAAATTACACAACAATTTAGTCTGGTGGCCCAAAATTCATACCCATACTTTATTTACCACACTAATGGAAAGTACGTTGTTTCCAATCATATCTTCCACTGAATTATAGATGCTGTTGATTTTTGGGCTTTCGGCCTATAACAGGAGGGATGCGCTTGGTGGTCGGGACTGATTTTACATAAACATGACCATGTGACCTAACAGGGTCATGAAATTCGAGGACACAGGAAATTCCTCTGCCCAAGAAACAGACGATCCGCATTCCCCTCCCTCTCTCTCACTCTATAGCTTGTTGTCATCCATCGTAGCTGTAGAAGACGCTCTCTCCTCATCCTTCTCTCTCCCATCATTCCCATTGCGGTCGGCACAAGTCTCATCCGTTCCCATCTCACCCACCTCTCGGAATCTCGAGTAGATATCACTCTTGTAGAATTTCCTTGTTCTGATCACAAGCACAAGTGAAACCAACGATCCAATGAAAGTCACAACCGTGATGATGATGAACGACAATCTATAACACTTAGGCCCAATACAAGTCAACTTGCCGGTAATAGCCCCACCCACAACCGCCCGCTGCTTCATCGCCTCCCGATCGTAAAGTAGCCCCGCCACCTTCACATTGAATATATACGATCCAAGCGGGCTAGCAAGGGCGCCAAAATTGTACAATGTACCATAGTACTTGAGTCCAAAAACTTCAGAAATGATGGCGTAGATCAACGGCCATGGCGCTCCGAAGCAGAATCCGATGATCACCGACGCTATGTAGAGGGACCCTGAGGTGGGGAATGCAATCAGGAGGTGGCCCACACAAGAGAGGAGTAGGACCCACGTGAGAATCAACGGTCGTGGGAACCTGTACCTAGATAGGAGAATTTCAGATACAAAACCAGCCGCCACCCTACCGCAGAAGTTCCATATACTTATCAATGATACAAAGGTGCCGATCGTGTGATGTGGGTATCCCAACGACTCGCCGATCTGACCCATGTTGTCTACTGCTGTCAGAGTGCCGCTGAGGCCGCATATAATCACGATGAAGATGATTAGCATGTCGATGCTCACGAGCGCTTGGAGGATGGTGTAGTCCTCGCCTCTCTTTGGCGACTTAAATATATTTGCAATGCGGGAAATGGGTGTTCGTGTAGCTGATAGCTGCTGTTTGGGAGATGAAGGAATCGGTGGTGGGGGTGGTGGAATTGCTGATACAGATGGTTGTTCTTGTATCTCGACGGATATCGTGGATTTGTTTTTGAGCTTCCATATTGAAATCTCTTCTCTCAAGACAATACCAACAGGGAGGAATATCAAGAAAAGAACGACGGCTGCACTGCCACCATACTCAGGAGCGGAGAAGTTGAACTGCTTCTCAATAATGATTATAAGCATGAGATATCCGGCGAGCGCGAGTACAGTGTAGAGAAATGAGTAGAATATCTTGAGCTCGTTTGGCTGCCGAACGGGTTTTATTATCCGAATTGTTCCAAGAAAGGCGACGAAGAGTGCAGCTGGGAACCACGCAATCAGTAGGATCAGTGACTTTGAATCGTGGCCGTAGATTGCTAGATAGAGTTGATTGAAAATGGCACCACTGAGACCGAGATAGCCCTTGAGGAGGCCGATTATGATGCCACGGCTCTCTGGGAAGTTCTTGACGCAGGTGACGAGTGCGCCGGTGTTGACGAAGGTCTGTGAATTGGCGCCAATGCAGATGTAGAGGCACATTTGCCAGACTGCAGGTTGGGTGATGCGGCCTGTCACGGCGAGCCAGATCATGAAGTAGCCAGAGAAGTTCATGGCTGCACCGATGGCGAGGACCGCCCATGGCTGGGTCACTTCGTTGATTAGGCCGGAGAGGATACCGACGTTGGCACCGAGGTCTTTGAAGAATCCGAGGGTGTTGAGCGTTTGCTGGTCGTAGGACATTGATGATTTTATGTCGCTGGAGTAGATGCCGTATATGTAGGAAGCACCAGCCCCTGACATGATCAGGAACGAGGCGAAGACCATGAACCAACGGCCGCGAATCAGCTGCAGGGTGAGCCCTTCCATGCTTTCTGTTTAGAGACTGCTGATCGTGGGTGGCAAATCGAAGGAGGTAGCAATGGTTTGGATGGTGATGGACGGTCAGGAGCTAATGGCCACACTCGGCACACGTGCCAACAAGGGCCAACATCGTGTCTCAAGGAATAGAATAGCAACTGTTGGCATAATGAGGAGGATTTAAAAAATAAAAATAAAAATAATAATAAATTAATGTAACGAGGGATTTTTACACATGCCAGCCTGTCTTCTGGTCTATGGACGCCAAACCTCCTATCTTAAAATTATTTTCATAAAACTATGGGTTATATTTATAATAGAATTGTATATGGATTGAGTTAGTTCGGTTAACTCGTTGGGCTAGCTCAATTGACTCCATTTGAAATTGAAATTCGGTTCGAATTTGTTGGAAATTATACAGATTAATGTATTTCTGTATAATGTGGAAATCAAAAATTGCAAAATAATCAGAAATCAGGACAGGCTGAAGCACGCCTGAAACGCTGTCCTTAAAGCGTTATTTGCCCCTACTCAAGTGAATTGAGTATGCTGATAGGTTACAGGCAAATAGCTTCTAGGATACGACGAGCCTGGTGTGGGTCTGCGTTCAGCAAACACGAAGGCCCACCAAATGGAACTCAATTACACACTTTCTAGCAGTATTACAGTATAAAAGAAAAATCCCAAAAGAAGAAGAAAAGAAGAGAAAAAATAGTTTCGATTTCTGTACAAATCAGTTCAAATCTTCAGCCACTGGTTCAGTTGAACCGTCCTAGACCACACCGCTGGTCTGTTCTTTAAGCTAAGGTTCAAGTCTTGCTATGTTGCTGGAAACACTAAAATATATGAGTGGAGAAGGGCTGGCTGTCTTAGTTCATATGGGTTTACTGGAGTGAGTTGAGATGGTTTGGAAACCCATCCAGGTCCTCCTTTTATAGGCTATGGTGGCTAGGGGGTTATGGTCTAAAGACTTAAATTCCATTAAGCCATATCTGGCTGTTAGAAAACTAGCTGTTTTATGGCCGTTTTCTGACTGTTGTGCATGGGCCATTAAGCTGCTGCATGCTGACTGTTGTGAGACAACAGGTAGCCGTTTTCTAGCTGTTGGGATAGCCATGTAGTAGTTACAGCTGGACCCTGCACTAATGGATCAGCTGTTACAGTTTCTGCTGCAATAGCTCTTTTCAGTCCCTCTATTTATATTGAGAGATTTCTCTCTCAATCCTTTAGTCTCTCTGCTAACTAGCCACCCGCCATATCCACTTAGTCGCACTGCGACTCGCGACTCGCACACGGCTCGCTCCGGTTCGCTCAAGGTCGCAAAGGAGCGAAACGATGCGAACGTGCGAAGTACAAAGTGCGCCACTAGCGCCTCTATAGCCATACTGCCTCACATGCCCATGCCCTCGCATCGAGCCCGTGCCTGAGATCGAGACTGAGCCTGTACCCAAGCCCGAGCGCACGCGCGGGTGTTTCAGTGCTACGCAAGGTCCATAGTCCACGGACTACGTAAGTAAATATTATAATACTCCACATCTTTCATATAAACCATAGTTTTTTCTCTTCTCTTTTCCATGTGGGACTATTCCCAAAAACCCACAGAAAAGTGTTTTTCAAAACAACTTTTATATATTATATATTATTTTAGTATTTGAAATATACTTTATTAAAATCAATATTTTTACAACAGGATCAATTGTAGCTGACTTTTTTAGCTTGAAAAAATTTAGAACCAAGTCCAAACTAGACCACTATTGACTCAACTTAGCTCGGAACTTCACTCAAATTTGACTTGGTTCAAATCAATTCAATTTAGATCGGGTTTACTTAATATAAATATTTTATAAATATTTATATATTTAAATAAATTTTATATATATATATATATATATATATATATATATATATATATATATATATATATATTAAAAACTTTAAAACCTAAACTCAAACACAATTTATAGGCTTGATATCAAACTTAGCTTCTTCTTTTTTCTTTTTTTTTTTTTGAAACATCAATTGTATTGGAGATCTAGATTTCAGGTGGGCAGACTTTGGCCTCACCTATCATATGGCCTCTATGAAAAATAAAAAAAAATAAAAAAAAAATGGGCCTATAGCTACATTTAAGGGGTAAAGATAAAGACCAGCATCTATGACTAAACAGAAGACCAAAAACAGCAAAGTGACAAAACAGACGACACTGCCAACAGCAAACTACAAGAAATAGTCAAGCTACAAAAATAGCTGAGGCAACAGACCAGGCAGAACCGCAGCAGCCCACCCACAGCAGAGATAAGTGGAGAGAGCGGATCCCCCGAAGATAGAGCTCAAGCGCAACTCCAACTTGGTTCGAGTTGGCCTGAGCTGAGCCAAGCCTCGCAGACTGATTCAAGCCGAGTTTGGCTGACCCAGCTGAGTTGGCCAAGCTCGACTCGATTCGGCTCGTGCACAGCTTGTGGGAAACGTTTTTTAACCCATTTGTACCAAAACGTTCTCGCTTCTTAGTGGGAATTTGTGGGACCCAATATGCAGTCTGTGGGCCCCATGCTGCCCTTAACCATCCATCCAATCGATGGCCATCGAATGAGACGCTGAAAGGTAATAATATTAAACGGCTACGATCATAAGATGATCAGAACGATTTTCGAGGCTACTCTCCATCCTGCGTTTCATGGCTCAAGCCGTGTTACTGTAGCCCTTCATCTAGAAATCGAAGCTGGCGTTTTGGTTAGTGGGTATTGAATGTCCACTTACCAACCGTTCAAAGAGTTGTGGGCCCACCGTGATTTGTTTGACGAATTAAGTGGACCACATGGAAGGAAACACTAGTGAAAGCTAAACTCTCACCATTAGAACGCCGCACCGTTTTAAGGTATGGCGCCAAAAATCAGGCAGATCTAAGCAGTCAACGGTCTTCCAAAAAGAAAGCGGATTAGGTGCTGCCTCAGCCTCATGGGCCCACCTTATGTACAAATTGTACATCCAGACCGTTCATCTATTTTTCTGGTTCATTTTGGGTGTGAACCAAAAAAATGAGGATCTTTGATCGACCAAACCACAGGAAACAAAAAACTTGTTCATTAAACACATCTGTGGCTGAATCAGTTGTCTAAAAACTGTGAGAAGTTGGCAAGATGGTGGGGGCTCGCCCTAATGTAGGTTAGGAGGGTCGTGTCGTGGACTGGCTACTGACATTGTCAGGACCGAGTTTTGCTACTAAAGTGATGTCACTAAGCTCCGTGCGATATGTGTTGTATCTACGCTGTACATGCATTCGAATATATCATTTTAAGGCGTGAGCTAAGGAATGATTCAAATCCAAAGCTCAAGTGGATCCGATTAGAAAAAATAAGTGGGGAATGAACGCCTATCACAATTTTATTTTATTTTATTTTTTTTATAAAAGTGATGGCTACAAAATTTTCTACGAACCTGATATTTGTGTTTTTCCCTTCATCCATTCCTAGGTTTATTTTTTATTTTTAATTTTAATTTTTTACACACGCACACACACTCACACTGGTGGAATTTCACCGCCTAATGGGTACTCGAACCCTTGACTGAGAGTTGAAACTCTTGAGAGTCTACCACCCGGGCAAGAGTAAGGAGCCATTCTTATGTTTACTTATAAACGGGTTAAATCTCACATAAACATCATAGTAGGTCGTAGGAAAGTTTCAACGCCCCACTGTGGTAGATACACTTGAGCTTTGGATCTGTCTCATTATTTTGCTCCTGCCCTAAAAAATATCTCTCTCCAGATAGAAGGAAAGTATGGATACTACACATACATCATGGTGGAGCTTACATAACTGTCACATCACAATTTAGTAGCCAATCTCTTGTTTTCTAACTCACCTGTATGAATACCTATAAATAAATTATTTACCATGGTCATTCTTGGGCTCCTTTCAATGCTGAAGCTGTACCAAAATTGAGGAGCGTAAATTTCATTCAGGTCTACTGTGATGCATGTGGCTTATCCACACGGTCCATCTGTTCTGCATGCTGATTTTAGGATATGAATTCAAAATTGAGGCACATCCAAAGCTCAAGTGAACAAACCCCAGTGGGAAGTGGACGCTTACCATTAAAAACTTTTTATGGCTCTAGAAGTTTTGGATCAATCTGATATATTTTTGTGTTTTCTCGTTAAATATATCTTCGTGATCTACAAAACTGGTTAAATAATAAATAAATAATCTTATAGACCTTGGGAAGAAAAAACCTTTTAACCGTGGAAGTCGTAAGACATTGGTTTCTTACTCGTGGGCTACTTGAGCTTTGGATCTATCTCATTTTTGAACTTATGCCCTAAAATTTTCCACAAAATAGATGAACTGCTTGGATATGTAACGTACAAACAGAGGCCACTATTCATGAAGAAATACTTGGTTTCTTTACAGACAATGGTCTAAATTAATAATTTATTATTTCCTTGTATTCATTGAAGAAATGAAAATTTGAAGACCTCCTGAAAACCCACGTGGTCCATCACGTTCACCGTATCATTTTAGGTGGTGAGACAAAAACTGAGGTAGATACAAAACTAAAGTAAGCTAAATGGAAGGAAACATCGGATATTTAACGCCCATTGTTCAGTCCTTATCATTTGCAGGGCCCACCAGGATATTTTTTTTCAAAAAAAATGCCCACCCTTCAATCATTTGCAGCGCCCACTATTATATTTTTGAAAAACCCACAGCTTCCATTTGTTTTTTTAAGCTCCTGCTAGGTGGTGGACCAAAAATGAGGCAAATCCAATCTAATTAAGTGGGCTCCATAGAGAATCCATTCCTACCTATGGCATGGTGAGCTGCTCACTGCATTCATCAAGCCAAAACAGTCATTATTAGAAGCCACCGTTGAAAAGTTGTGGGGATCATAGTGATGTTTCTGTAGAGATATGCTCACATACGTCAATTGGCCAAGACTCTTCAACTGAGTTAATAATACCGGCACATAAAGACTCTTGGACAGCAATCTCCAAATACAAGAGCTCTTCATTTACTAAAACAGGTAAAGAAAGTCTCCAACATATAAGGACTCTTCAGGTATGGATGGCCACGATTCTTCAAATAGTAGTCTCTCTATCTCACGTAATCTAACATAATCGTAATCATTCTCTTTATATAGATTAAGAAAATCACTCTCAGAAAATAATTTTGAAAAAGAGAGTTACCAAAATAGTTTATTTGGATCCTATTTTCTCTTTAGTTTCTACGCCGTTGGTCGTTAACTACCGTGAAGCATGGGTAGCTTAATTTGTTAAATATGAAAAAAAAAAAAAAGCTTTGTTAATGGGTAAGGGTGATCTAATATATATCTAATGGTGAAAATAGTTTTAAAGTAAGAGATTTTCTGTCCATTGCTTAAAAGTCAAGTGGCGTTTGGGAAAATAGGGGCTTTGTGGGGCTTACTGTGACCTCTGAGTTTTATCCATGCACTCATTTATTTATTTTTTCATATTTCAAATATAGGTGTAAAAATGAGGTAGATCCAAGACTTAAGGGGACCACGCGCTTGAAACCTTTTAGGCCCATTTCTTTTTTCTTTTTTTTTTTCTAACACACACGCGTGGTAGTGGAATTTCACCACCTATGGATGCTCGAACCCTTGACGGGGTGTTGTAACTCCTGAGAGTCTACCATCGGAGCAAGGGTAAGGATCCACCCACCATGATGATCTATTTGTTATTCAACCCATGTAAAATAGACCTAAATGAAGAAGAACATAAATTTCAGGTTGATCCAAAACTTCCATCTCCTCAGAAATTTGTTCATGGTGGGTGTATAATCTCCACTGGATGGTTCACTTGAGCCTTGAATCTACTTTATTTTTGGCTGATGTCCTTAAAATGTTATGAAAAAAATGGATGAAGGTTAGGGTGGAGTGGAAATATTCAATTAAAATTAAAGAAATGGTTCAATACTATGCCACGGTGTTCTTGTTAAAGAGGGGCACTGCATTTTAAGATCGAAAGAACTGGGCTGTCTGTTACGCCTAATACACGTTTCATGGGCCACCATGTAAAAATCAGACCGATTGTATGATCCTAACCATTTGATCAAAATATCCGCTAAAAATGGATGCTCAAGATCAAGAAAAACCATCTTAATCAACAAGTCAAGCCGTCCGTTCGTTGTTGACCATCATGGATTGCTTATGTTTCTGAAGAATTACTTTTATCGGTGTGTTCCAACCATCCATCACACTCATGGCCTACGAATGGATGGATCAAAATGAAGGTCAAATTATGGAGTGATTGGATCATCCCACCAGTGTAAGCTTTACCTAGCAATGCATGAAACTTATTCTGAACCAAATAGACGGTCTAGATTGATCAATTGGACTTTCCGAGTGTCCCCAATGCAACTGTAATCACTGTATCATTTTTTTAACAGAAATTGGAAAATGTAATCGGTTGAAATTTAATTGATTTGATGTTGTGGATTTGACCAGAAAGTCAATGTTTGCTGCGGGAAGTCATTTGGTACAGTACTGGCAGAGTATGCCACTTGATACGTAGTTGCTCTTTAAATGCAACACATATATAAGGTATTTCAAAAGGGTTACGTATGTAACAGGCCATTACGGGGCATCCTAACAGCGTCCATTTGCAGAAAAAAATAAAAATAAATAAATAAATAAATTTAAAACAGATTGGAAAAATTACCTTCTTCTGCTTCTTCTCTTTCTCTACAAGTGCGTTTCTCTCCCTCTCCCTTTCTCTTCTCCTTCTTCAAGCCATCTGCAAGTGGCACTTGGAAGGAATAGCGACCCCTCCACTAGCTAAGTCTATGATGGAAATGCGACTCAAATTGAGTAGCGACCCCTCCACTGCCCAAGTTAGTAGTGGAAAAGCTTCGTGGGCTGTACGGTGATGTGTACAAGAAATTCCACTTTTACCTACCACAAAATTCGTAGGTAAATGATATAATTTCATAGCTACCTAGGAAAAAATTGGTAAGATTTTTACCTACGAATTTTGTGTAGGTAAAAACAGTGTTATACGAATTTTGTGTAGGTAAAAACAGTGTTAAGACTTTTGCGCATGCAAACTGCGTTAAGACTTTTACCTACGAAATTGTTCGTAGGAAAAAATGTTCACGAAACTTTCCATAGCTAAAAACTATATAATGTTCTTCGGCTCTGGTATGACCTTTTACCTATGAAATTTGACATAGGTAAAAAGTGTTAGCGAAACTTTTACCTACGAAATGATTCGTAGGTAACAAAAATGTGAATGAACCTTCATCTACGGTCAATATTCGTAGCTATTGCTTACATTTAAAAAAAAAATTATAATCATATATTCATTCAATTACTACCTGCATAATCATTCATTCATTCAATTACTACCTGCATAATCATTCATTCATTCAATTACCATCATTTATTCAATTACAATCATTCATTCATTCAATAATGAATCAATTACAATTACAATCACAATCCTTCATTCAATCAAAGGAAATCATGAAATAGTTTCAAAACAGCTTATTAAAACAATTAAGACACACCATTACTAGAACAACTGCTCAACCCAATGATCATAGTTCTCGAATTCTACTTCGAGTCTTAAAGAACATCTAATGAAAATAATGTATCGAATCCACTGTGACTTACTTCTTGTACTAAGCCTTGTGCCTTCATCAGATTACCAAGGTTGCTATGAGCATCAACTTACCAATAAGGGGAAGATATGTAAATAGTAATTTCAATGCATCTACAATAAAAGAAGGAAACTAACGATAAAACAAAACAAGAATTCACCAAGCGAGGGTTCAATGCAAGAGCCTGGCGACAACACTAGGCTACCTCATTAAGTCTTCCTTTCCTCATATATGCACTAGCTAAATTTGACCACGCATCATAGAAATTTGGGTGAAGCTACAAATCTTAGAGAATAAACAACATATATATATATATATATAAAACAAAAAGCAGATAAGAAAGGCAGTCTTGTCCTCTAGTCAGTGGTAAAGATCAACAAAAAAGGGAAACATCAATTTATTTTTTTTTAAAACGTCTCCATGTGAAATTTCATTACAGTCATTTCTTTCCCACCAATGTGTCAAATGTGCAGAAGATCTGATCCGTGAAAGAATGTGGGCCAGACAATAACGATCACCTGGTATGATAATATAGTCGATTTACTCATTGCTGCTGGAAACAACTTGGGGTTGACAACACCTGTATGATTGCATACAATTGGTTGCATGTGAGCTTCAAAGGCAACAAAGCTCATTTGCCAATGTGTCAAGTGTAATACATCTAGCTGTAAACGGTGAGATCCACCATGAAAATGACCTGATGCAAAAATCAGACTGGTCCACTCAACAAATAGGCACTCATTTGTATGTTGAATCAGACTGTCCATTCTTCTTGTACAAGGCGACTGGCCATCATGAGTAGACTAGCCTAATTTTTGTGATTGGTGACTCATGGTGGAGTCCATCGTATGCAAGGCTTATATGCTTAGACACATGACCCATGTGATCTGGGTTGCATGTGAATTTCCCATGCAACCCATTTTAGTTGAAGTTTTCTCTTTCTAAGTGATGGTTTAGACTGTCAAAAATACCAGCCTGTAACTGAAAACTGAAGTTGAGTCATACCAATTCCATCTAACTCAACCATCAAATTCAAAAAGCATTGTATGTGTCAATGACTCTTAGGGATTTTTTATTCTTAATTTCCTAACTAAAATAATTACTTTTAATACTGATGTGGTGGGGATGAATTGTGCTGTGTATCCTGGAATGAATCATCAATGCAACATAGTCAGGAAGTTACATAGCTTACATATTGGGTGCGAAATAGGATCCTCCGCTCACTGGTACACAGGTCTATTGCTAGCTATTTCAATAGCAATTTTTGATTGATTTGCTTTGGAGATGTCACATCTGAATCAACGGATCCACTTCCCTGGTCACGAATAAGAATATATCACACATTGGACTTCAAGCAACATAAAACTTTCAGTAAAAGGAATAAATGTAGCAAGTAACAGGCATGCAAGTTCACAGTCTTGGCTTCATCAATGCAACCCATCCATCCACCCATCCCATAAACCCATAAAATCAACCTAAAGATAACTTGTTTAGTTTGCAGAAAAATAGAATTTTGCATTTGAAGAAAGATCATATACAACAAGTTGTTGTAGGTCTACAATGAACAATGAAGGAATCAAACTCTTTGTAGGCTGCAGTGCAGAATCCTGACCAACCAGACGATTCCAATCATCTAAATATAGACCATTTTTCTTATAATGTCTATTTTTGGAGCAATCAACCGAATGGGAGCATAACCTTAACAATGCAATTCTTTAGAACCATACAAATCCAAGAGAGGTCCCAAAACTAGAATGATTGGACCTATTTTTCTTTAGATGGATCCAAAATTCACCAGAAATATTTGCACATCCAAGTGTTGAACAAATCTCAAAGTGTGGACATCCATATGCCTCACAAAAACATTCTCAAGAGGACAAGTCCAAGAGTGCAAAGATGTGAGTACAAGGGTATGGATAGCTTGTTCTAGGAAGGTTCTCGTGTCTCTAGATTATAATATCCAGGATATATAGAACTCCTAGAGAGACACTCTTGTGCCTCTTTAAGAGCCCTTTCGGCCATCCGTTGGGCCCCGCCATGGAATGGCATAGCCAAAAAAAATTACAGATCAGATATTGCAACTGTCCAGGTTAAGGCCTTGTTCTAACCAGGGACAATCATATAAAAAAAAAAAAAAACAAAGAAATACATTTAAGAAGAGAACTAGATATCAAACTCTTCACTATGACAGTCAAGCTCCATCCATATTGCAAATAATCTGGTTTCTCAAGGACCAAGCATATCTAAGTGGATTGTTATTTTGCTCCAGAAAAGTTGATGTAGAGAATACTGACAATGTTGTTTGTCGGTTCTAACAGCCAATTGGCCAACATCTTCATAAAGGCTACCAGTTGATGATGAACAAGGGATGTGGATGTCTTAGGAAAGCTGGGCATGTGTGACATATACATTCCAACTTGAGTGGGAGTGTTGGCAAAATCGCAATGTCATGGTGTACATAATACGGGGCATTCGAGCGGTGCACCATTACCAGTTCTACTTATCCTTTCTATGTTTCTCTCTTTATAACTGTACTTGGTTATTAAAAATAAGAAGAAAAAAGGGTGGTTCATGGTCAATGGTACAAACCTCTTCACCAAAAGACCATGGCTCATGGTCAATGGTACATGCTGTCATGTGTGGTGTTGTACATGAGCTTTATTGCATATAATTGTACTCTTAGAGAAAAGCTCTTGAAGCCTTACATACCTTTTCAACAATCTGGTTCACATTTTCTTTTTGTTTTATTCCAACTGCAATGGCCGGTAAGTTATTCGAAGCTTTCGCGTTCCCCTGATTCAAAAATATCAGAAGACATCAATATGAAGTGCCGGAAAAATAACTCGGTAATACTAATGAGGTGATTTACTGCATATGTGCTAATGTGGCACATGTGCATGATCCTGGCTCTTCAGGTACGAGAACTGTTAACATGACTTGGCCCGTGACACATGTTTGTTGCATATAAAGGGTTTGTTACCTTCTTTTCTAACCATCTTCTCATACATTCATGGCCCACCTGATCAATGGAACTGAAATCTGTAATCTAATTAAGATTTTGCCTAATTGGTATACTTTTGGCTGAACGCCCATTCAAGGTGGGGCACACCAGAAGAGCAGTCAAGATTTTGTACATGTGTACTGTATATGCCAATGGAGATTGTTTGTGCAACTGCACGTCATGACTAACTGCTCGAAGAGTCCATTTAACAAGACATTAGCCGACAGTTCTTTCATTTTTCTTGTTTTTATTGCCACCCATAGATGAAAAAAAGCAACACATGCATCTAATAATCCATATCTAACAATGAAGGAAATTCATTTTTGGTTCCATCGCCAATTGAAATTTGCATTTGTTTCACACACCTTTTTCTTTGGGAAACCTCATAATGTCGCATCTCTAAGTTGGAGGTCTCACGGATTATACCTTTGGTAATGAATCAGTCCCATGAGGCCGACATTGGCCCTGAAACAACCGAAGAATACAAAGTATAGTAAACAATACTAACATTTCATTCATGAGAAAATGCAACGAAATTGAGCCCCTACAAAAGTGTTGTACCTTGCATCTATTATCAGATTGAGTAATTGGCAACGGATCAACCTCAATCATCTCCCATTTTGACATTCTCTGCAATGGATCCCAAAACACTTTGAATGTGAGATGTGTTTCCAAGATATTGAAATACCAGGAATATTAATGACTTAAATAAAGGGCAACATCATGTGTGTCATGCCCCAAACTCGGAAACCGGGCTCACAAAATTCTCGATCGCCGAATCCGGCGCCAACAACCTCCGTAGTACCCCATTCTCAGCTCCTAGCGCTCATTCGCCAAGTTCCGATCCTAGGATGCTACGAAGAGGATTTTCAAAGTCAGTTGGATTCATAATAAGCATAACCAAAGGCATAACCCACCCACAAACAATAACTAAAAACTCCATCACATTTTCACTATGATCAAAAACTTTACAAGTACAATGAGCATAAAAGGAAATACAATGATAATGGACACAAAAAGTTTCAAGATGATCTGCTATGCACTCCTACCTCAGCGCGGCTGTGGTCCAACATCACCTGCACGCAACGGTCATGCATAAGCTTGTGGAAAGCTTAGAGGGTGGTGTAAGTGTGCGCCCAAGGTGGTAATACAATTATGCAGTATCAGAATAATACAAAATATGCTGATGAATCCATGAATACCATTAGTCGTGCCAAGGTTATGCGATGTAAGACATGAATGATGTCGGCCATACTAAGGTCATGCGATGCAAGATGCAACTCAAGCATACAAATCCTCATCTGAGCCCACATATTAATACAGTTCAACTTTAGAATATAACCAGGGTCTAGTACACTCCAACCAGATTGTCGCCCCATTGCATGCAATAAGATGAGTGGAAGAGACCTCACTATTCGCCCGCCAATATCGTACTCAGCTCGTCGATAGCGGACCCATTCCTCCAGCTGGTCAAACTCACCCTAGCTTGGCCCCCTCCTCTCAGGCGGGTAAGGCTGCACCCCCTTCCAACCGACCATGACACAGTGGAAAGCGCGACCGTCTGGTAATCGGTACTCGGCGCTCATGTACCCACTCGGTCTAGACGTTGGACCAACCTCTTGGTATCATAAGGGTTTAGGGACTTTCACCCAGGGATATCTATAGCACCCCATGTAGAACAAGATTTTCGGTATCCAACCCTGCCAACCACGATACGCCTGTGGAGGCTACGACCCTGATGTCGCTAGGGCGTACAGTAACCATGTCATGCAATGCAAGATGCATGAATCACGCAATCCAGTCATATAACAAACATGTGTGTACCGCGTGCTCGTGTGGGCAACACCCTTACTAGGGAGTCCATAACAATCTGCCCAATGGCATGTGCTATGATTAATCACTCATCTCATCACAAGCATGCAGATGATGCGTATAGACATGTATCATAATGCTATGTTGTCATATACTCATAATTGAAATAAAAAATCGGAATCGGCAATCGTAAATCGATCATCGAAATCGATAATCAGAAATCGATAATCGGCCCATAAGTAAGGCATGGCTCATATATGAACTGCTGGTCAAACCATAATATAAAGATCAGTCGTCGGCCGTGGTTACATCAAATTTGATAGTACGAATCGTCAGTCTGCGGCGAATGGGGACCACTTATTTGGGTTAACCCACGAAGAGAATGGGCCTAATAATGCCTAAGGGAAGGTCATAATGAGGACATCTAACCGTCATTGCCAATCAATGTGGATGTCAAACCATCATTGCTCCCAAGGCATGACCGCCTAAAAATATCACCACATACATCACGGTGGAATCTTAATCAGATTGGCCGATTTAAATGGGCCGAATCAATTGGGCCAATCAATGGGCCGAATCAAATGGGCCAATCAATGGGCCAAGTTGAATGGGCCGAATCAAATGGACCGACTCAAATGGGTCGAGTCGCATGGGCCGAGTCGAATGGGCCGAATCAAGATGGGTCGTTCATCCAATATTAAGGATCATTATAAAGCACATATATATAAAAGAAATAAAAGAATTATATCCAAAGGATCATCTGGACCATACCACAAATGGCAATGGTGATATTGATACCCACATTTAAAATTTAGAGGGGCCCACCATAGTATTTATTTTTCATCCAATCTGTTTATAAGGTCACAAGGACCTGAACCAATAAAATAAAATAAAAATAAATAAATATCATATTGGTCCAAAACTTCCGTGACGCCAAGAGAGTTTCAATGGTAGACGTTGAATCTCACTGTTTTCTGCAGTGTGGTCCACATGACACTAGATCTGTCTTTTTTTGTCCTAAGCTGTTCACTCCCCAAGTATAAGGTTGTGATGTAGTAATAAACTCGGTGAGACCGAGGTCGAATCCCAAGGGACTGATATCTGTACGTTATCTGAAACTAAGTAGAACGAGAACTAGATTAAGATGAAATTTGAATCGAATGATTTTTGAGGAATAATAGTGAAATATTACTCTAAAACTTAAGGAATTCAGAAGAAGGAAACTGGGAATTCAGAGGATCCTCTTGTAGAGATTAGGGAGATCTTATGCCTGCATCAAGAATCATAAAAATTAAACTAAACTTACTTGATCTAGTTTTCACGAGATGAAAGGTGTATGAATTAGAATGGATTCCATCACCAAACCATGCCCAGGAAACAAAGCAAACAACAGAATTAAACTAATTACCAACCAATCAACATAGCATGAAGGTTAGGAAGGGTACCGTCATCTGACCATGCCCATGAGACGATGGTAAACAACAGGGCTTCTTGATGTCATAAACATCAAAAGGAGGAAGAAATACTCAAAGCCATCGTAGATCTATTGTAATTTCAGTCACAACAAACCATTAAAAAAAACTGAAAGTATTCCTTTTAATTGAACTAAATCAACATCAGTCAGTCTAAACAAGAGGCACAAGCAAAGTCTCTCCCATCAGACTACAAGCTTCACCTCTTAGCCCTAGCTAAGAGGTTTAGCCGACCATGATTGGCTAAATCAAAAATAAATAAAAAGAAGGAGAAAGAAAAAAAAACCCAAATAACTCTACTCCCTCTCTCTGCTCACGTCTAGCCGTCTCCCTGCCAAATTCCCCCTCCTGTTCTCAAGCTCCTTGCCTTTTATAATAATAGAAAGGTCAATGGAAGAAGGTGTTCTCTCGCAGCTTGTCTACAACAGAACCGGACTCCAAAATACGCAGGACTGTGCGTAAATCAACTTACGCTGATTCTTGGTAGGACCCATTCTTGAGGCCGAAGAAGAGATCCACTCCGTCCATTGGCTTCAGGACGAAGAACCATCCAGACTTGCTCGGTTTTGGGTCCAAACCGAGGTGGCCCATGAGATCTTCATTCCGCCGTCCCTCTTGCATTTAAACGGTTAAAAACATATCTCTGCTGTCTCTTGAAATCTCGTCACCTAGGTTAGGATGATGGGGAGCGTGGGCTTCTTATGGACGGTCCAGATCCGACCGATGAAGTACGATGGTGGCTCACAAGATTCTTCCGCACACCCTGTTCTTGCGTAAACAGAGAAAATGGATTTCTTCCGCTGTGCTGCTGGCGGGGCCCATGATTACATTCAGTTAGGAAATTCATACCGTCCATTAAAATCCTGGCGAAAATTCAGTCAGGAATGAGTAGTTTTGGTAGGTTCTTGTGTGGCCCACTGTACTAACTCAACTCGTCGTTTATCTTATGTCTTTTGACGATCCACGTACATACACGTGTATGGGTCCAAAATTCCACCTAGGTGAGGGTATTCCCTACCCCAGAGACACCATGAACGGCTCTGATCATCAAAATATGCTATAGGTGGGACCCACTATCCACAAACGGATGGACAGCGTCCGTCCACTGTCCCTGCGTAAGAAGAAGACGGGTCAGCCCGTCTTTGACCGGGCTGACGGTCTGGTGCACGGCCGATGCATGTACACTATGTACACTCACTGTACATGTAGGGTCTACTGTGATGTTCGTGAGACATCTGCTCCATCCATTTGATGTGTCACTCCATTTAAGGCATTGAGAACAAAATTGAAGCATTTTCAGATACCAGGCGGGTCCCAAATCACTGATTTATGGGCTGATCTGTCCGTTGGGCAACTTTCAGAGGGATCCAATGGCTAAAACTTGATGTGTACGGTTAGTTTTTGGTCCTCGAGCCATGTATAAAGTTTTGAGCCGAACAGATGATGGAAACCCAGTAATCCTGCATTCTGGCTGACTTTTAGGCCGCTTGAGCTTCAGTTTCTCAATTTTCGCGGATCTCTGGCATGTAATTCCATTGATTTTGGTCCCACGGAGTTCGTCCCTTGCCTTTAGTGTCATCAGAGCGTTAAATTCATGCTTTAAGCTTCCTTCTCAGTCCATGCTCGTAAATACACTCTACATCACAAACATGATTAAAGCGAGCCATTAAACGGTATTATGTTCGTAAATCCAAGCAATAACTGGGGTCTAATATGCAATATTTGACCCTCAACATAAGCCTTAAGATTGGCTCACCAAATGGATGGACGGTTGGATGAGCCACATGTAAGACCCGTGTCCTAATCCGTACCATTTCATTAGCTTTCGCGGTCCTTCCGGTCAAATTCCGGCAACCTTCGCACCGTATTCGGTGTTTGCGCACGATCCTAAGCCAGGTCCCGCACACCGACGTCGGCTCGATCCGAAACTTATGTCTTGGTGATCGCGTCGTCGCCGCGGTTCCAACGCCGTGACTTGCGCACCGAACCGATACTCAGGTAAGAAGATGCCGATCAGCGTTTATTCCGAAGAAACACCGCGTGTTGCGGATTTCGAGGAAATCTCTACACAATAAGTCCCATCAATCATCATTAAATGCAACCTTATCTCAAGTACAACAACCCATACCTCTTTCTTCACAAAGTCAATTCTCTCTCTCTTCACCCATCCCTCCTTTACTCACTTTTCAAACAAACCCATGCCCCATTAATTACACCCATCACTCCATCACCTCATATCACTCCCATCCTCTCATTTTCTCTCTCATTTTCTCATATCTCTCCAAGCAACCCCAAACCCCAAACATCCAAGCCTCCTCTCCCTCTCAAGTGTGGTCCACCTTCCATCATCCATCTACACCCTCCCATCTCTCATCCTCACCATCAAGAGTCCATCATCCTCCATCAAAGTTGAAGCTGAGGGGCATTGGAGTCTAAGAGACCAAGAAGAAGGAAGATAAGGTGGGTGTTTTTCCATTAATTTAAATTTTAGGGCCCACTTGTTGGTGGGACCCATTTGGATGTATGTGATTTAATCAAGAGGGCCCATAGTGGCGGGGTTCCTCTATCTCACCGTGTATCTCTCTCCTTATCTCTCTCATTCTTTCTTTGTAATGGTGTGGATCCCACCGATAGGTGTTACATCTCCTCCGTCCATCTATATCAGACGGTGTGGCCCACTCTATTATAGGTGATGATCCGCACCATCCACTGTTTGGATGGGCCCAATACATCTTTATATATATATATATACACATATATGTTATATTTTATATAATACATGTATATAATATATAATATAATATGTATTTATATACATATATAATATAAGGTATATATCATATATATATATATATATATATATATATTTATTTATATTGGTGGGCCACGTCCACGTGGGGCCCACCACAATGAAGTGATTGTGAAGTCATCCAGCGTCCAGGGACGCTGGACGTTTACAACGTAAAGTGCTAATGCTTTAAAAGAAAAGGGAAAGAGAAGAAAGGAGTGGTGGGCCACTCATGCAGGCCCCACCTTGATGTATATGTAAGATCCGAGCCGTCCATGTTGTTCCTCAACTCATTTTAGGCGTTGAGCCGAAAAATGAAGTTGATCCCATTTTCTGGCGGGCCGTACCATAGGAAACAGTATCCCTACCTTTGATTTGCTCCCTGATGCTCCTGTACATCTGAAAAAGGTCAATATTGGACTCTATGGGTTGGTATCAAGCCACAGAGACCAATGGACGGAGTGGATCGTACTAAAGCGGGCCCCACCTAGGAAAAACTGCAGAAAAACTGTTTTTTTTTTTAAAAAAAAAAAAAAGCTGCTGCTACTGCCAGCGCACGTACAGGCGCTGCCTGCGCTGGCCACCCACGGGCGGACGGGCTGGGGGTTCACGGCCCAGCTGTGGGCCCCATCTTGATGTGTCTCGACAATCAACACCGTGCGTTTGATGAGTACCCTCAGTCCACGCGTCCACGTCAAAAATCAGCCTTATGCGGAACGCAGGTGGGCCACACCATCTGAAATCATATGAAGACATGTCTAAACATATAGAAGTACTTGGTGGGGCCTACCTGAGTTTTGGATGTCGTTGAAACTTGGTCTGTACGGTCATTTAGATGGGACCCACACAATGGATGGGCTGGATTGTGAATCACACCTCGGTGGGCCCCAAAACAAAAAAAAAAAATTTAAAACAAAATTTTTTTTTTTTAAACAGCAGCAGCAGCGCTGCTGCTGCTGCAGTGACGGGCGGCCAAGAGGCAGGGACCCACGGCTCCATCCGTGGGCCCCACCATGATGTATATTTTGTATCCACACCGCCCATTTGGTGGGCCACTATTTGACATGGACCCCCCTCAAAAATCAGGCCAATCCAGCGCTCGGGCGGCCCACATCACAAGAAACAGTGTGAATTGAACTCTACCATTGAAACCCTTTCTGGGTCCACAGAAGTTTCAGATCAAGCTGAAAATTTTTGTTCCCCTCCTCCCTTGCCCGTGTGACCTTATGAATAAGTTGGATTCCAAATGAACATTTCAGTGGGCCTTACCCAAGGTCCAAGTGACCTTATGAATAGGTTGGATTTCAAATAAATATTATGGTGGGCCCTAGGCCCATGTGGTGGAGCCATATCGATGTATTTCTGGCCGTTGGGGAGGCCCACCTTGATATATATATATAAGGCCCATGAGGTTAGGCCCATTCGACGTATTGGTGGCCCGATGTCGAGGCCCACTCTGATATATATAAGGGCCATGTTACGAGACCCATTGTGAAGTTTTCAAAGGCCCATGGGTTATGGCCCATTGCAATGTACATAAGGCCCACTAATGCAGCCCACTTGACTTATATAAGGCCCATATGAGATGGCCCATTTGATGTATCTGAGCACTATGGGTCGAGGCCCAATGAGATGTATATTAGTCCATTGCAATGTGTGATTTCCTATGGTTGTGTAATGGTACTTTATGGCGGGCTATGCCTTGGGAACAATGTTGGTTTGACGTCCACATTGTAAGGACAATGTTGGTTAAATGTCCGCATTGTCACACTCCTTAAGGCCACTGATAGGTCCATACTTATACTTTGCAGGCCGTGGCCCATTTCCGTGATACGCAGAGCCCATCCCTATATGCATGTTTAGTATAGATCCATGGTTCATGATCATTCGCATCATATGTATGCCTGACGTGAGGAGTGACCGATCATAGCTATGCCTTTGGCAGACTGTTTATGGGCTCCCTGATAGGCGGAGTTGCCCCATATAAGTGCATGGTACATACAGACTGTTGCATGACTGATAATGTGACTCATGCACTTGCATTTGTGTGATTATAATTACTATATGCCCTAGCGACATCGGGGCCTCACAGACACATCGTGGATGGCGGGATTGGATACCAAAAATTTGATTCCAGCATACGGGCACCATAGATGTCCCGGGTGAAAATCCCTAAACCCGATGGTACGAGGATGACTCCAACGTCGAGACCGAGTGGATATACGAACGCATGAGGGCCGAATACCGGAGGCGCGTCTCCCACCGTGTCGTGGTCGGTTGGAAAGGAGTGTGGCCTTACTCGCCCGAGGGTAGGGGCAATACTAGGCCGAGTTTGACCAGCTCGCGAATGGGTCCGCTATCGACGTGGTAGATAGGCCGATATTGGTCGGCGGATAGTGAGGTTTCTTACGCTCATTTGGGCTGCGGCTAGGAGAGCGACGTGCCATTTGGAGTGTATTGAACCCCGGTGATTATCCGGAATGAGAACTATACTGATACATGTTGAGAATTGGCATGCTTGAGTTGCATCTCGCATCGCATGGCCTGTATGGCCGATAGCATTCATATCTTGCACCGCATAGCCTCAGGGTGATTGCATTCATGTGCTCATCATCATGATTCCGCATCACTCGACCTTGCATTTTGAGCACGCCTATATTGCGCACACACTTACACCACCCTCTAAGCTTTCCATGCTTATGCACGATTGATGCGGCGGTGACGCCAGACGCATCGCCGCACCATAGTCCGGCCATAGTTGGAGCGTGCGAGCTTACGGAGTTTTGTTTCTTTTGTTGCATTGTATTTCCCTTTCCTGCCGTATTGTACTAAAAAGTTTTTGATCATAGTGGATTTTGTGGTGGTGTTCTTGTGGTTATTAGTTGTGGGTTATGCTTTTGTTATGCTCATTATGAATCGTGATGATTTGAAATCCTCCTTGTAGTATCCCAGGATCAACCTGGTGAATGGGTGCCGGATCCGAAAATGGGGTTCTACGGAGGATGTCGGCGATTCCGCGATCGGAAATTTTGTGAGCCCGGTTTCCGAGTTCGGGCGTGACAGGTTTCATCCGAGCATAACTCGGGAATAACCAAGAACAACATTACATGTCCGCTATGGATGATTACGTCCTAAGTTTGGATAGCCTAGCGATCTTTTATTGCACCCTTAACGTGTGTGCCTTCGCGAGCCTTTAAGTTGATAGGCACCTTCGCTCTTTCTGTAGGACATGGCGCGTAGGAGAGTGACCCGATCGACTCCCGCACCACCCCCTGAGACTGCTCCACCAACTGCGGCTCCCGCACTACCACCTACGACACCTGCTCCGCCACCAGATTCCTACTGCCCAGCCCGAGGATGTCGCTCCTCTACCGGAGATTCATACTGCACATCCTGAGATGCTACTCCTCTACCCGAGACCGGTGCGGATCCGACCGTATCCGTGAGTGCTTCTCAGGTGCAGCAGATGCTGCAGGCCCTCCAGGGGCAGAGCAGACACTCGGTTGTTTCACCGGCCCAGGCAGAGCAGGAGCGCGCGAGTGCCCTACTTCGAGAGTTTCGACAGTTTGATCCTCCACGATTCCAGGGCGAGCCAGATCCGACAGCAGCTGAGAGGTGGCGCTCCGATGTGGAGAAGATTTTTGATACCATGTCATGTACGACCGAGCAGCGAGTCCGGTTGGCAGTGTTTCTTTTCCAGGGCGAGGCCGAGCACTGGTGGACCTCGGTTACCCGCGTCGCAGGACCTGACTACGTCTGGACATGGGATGATTTTGTAGACCGATTCGAGGAGCAGTACTTCCCTGACCACATTCGACGCCAGAGGGCACTAGAGTTCGAGACTTTGGTACAGGGGGACATGACCGTGGCTCAGTACGCGGCTCGTTTCGTGGCGCTGTCGAGGTTTGCGCCATATATGATTGATGATGAGGGGCGGAAGGCCCGCCGTTTCGAGAGCGGCTTACGTTACGGTCTTCGAGGCCGTGTGATTGGGCACGAGCTTCCGACCTTTCAGGCTGTAGTGCGGAGGGCTCAGATCTACGAGACGGAGTGGGCCGGCGCGCAGGCCGATAGAGATCAGAGGAGGGGTCAGAAGAGGCAGACCCCTTCCAGCAGCTCCCAGCAGCAGCGACGACCACAGAGGTATAGGAGCCACCCACCTGCTAGAGCACCAGCAGCCCCAGCAGCACCTCCAGCGCAGCCATTTGCAAGGACTTGTTTTGGATGTGGTGGGTCAGGGATCGCCTGTCTGAGTGCCCTCGCCCTCATCTACGGTAGTCGAGATCACAGCTGCCTCACCTACATCCGCCGAGAGCACCACAAGCCTTCCACAGGACCTCGGCCTCCAGCGCCCCATCGGCGGCCACAGCCACCTCGGCCACCGAGCCCCAGAGCAGAGGCAAGAATATAGGCCGCCGCAGGGCAGCACCGGGGACCTCGGAGGGGACAGGCACCTCCCACGCAGACCTAGGGCCGAGTATATGCCGGACCGCAGTCATCCGGAGGAGTTGTCGAGGGTATACTTCCCGTCTCTTCATCCATCGCACGAGTATTATTTGATTCTGGCGCTTCTCACTCATTCATGTCCGAGGGTTTCGGCCGATCGACTGGATTGCCGACAGTCTACTAGTGAGGGATTGATCGTATCGACGCCCTTGGGGAGGACCACGGTATTGGCGTTTCTGTCCATCTTGCCGGTTCTTGTCGATGATATCTTTTTGCCTGCTGACTTGTTTTGCTGCCGATGGCAGATTTCGACGTTATCTTGGGCATGGATTGGCTTGCCGAGTATCACGCTATCTTGGACTGCTCCGCGAGCACATTCTGCCTACCAGGCTTGCCGCAGTTCCAATTCATCGCCGAGCCCAGAGGAGAGCCGTTATCTTGCCCGATGTCCTGCGCAGCCGAGGAGCCTATTGCCTTGTGTATTGATCGGTTGCCGGTTTTGCGACTTTCCCGACGTATTCCAGGAGATTCCGGGATTGCCTCCTCGCCGTCATATCGAGTTCCAAATCGATCTGTGCCCGGTACCGCACCTATCTCGAAGGCCCCGCACCGTATGGCACCGATGGAGTTGCGTGAGCCACAGTGGGACGAGTTGCGTGAGTTGGGATTTATTCGTCCGAGCATTCGCCTTGGGAGCGCCGGTACTCTTCGTTAGGAAGAAGGATGGCTCGTTGAGGCTCGCGTAGATTATCGCGAGCTCAACCGGTCACGATTAAGAACAAGTACCCGCTCCCAAGGATAGACGATTTATTTGATCACCTGGAGGTGCAGTTCTTTTCGAAGATTGACTGCGTTCCTGGTTATCATCGATTCGTGTCCGAGAGGAGGACATCCCGAAGGAGGAGGAGGCGCTATGGTCATTTTGAGTTTCGTGTCATGTCCTTTGGATTGACCAATGCACCCGCGGTCTTCATGCGATTGATGAACGAGGTCTTTCGTCCATATCTCGATCAGTTTGTTGTGGTCTTCATCGACAATATTCCGATATATTCGAGGACCCGTGAGGACCATATGCGGCATCTGGAGATCGCCTTGCACCCTCCGTGCCCACCGGCTATATGCGAAGCTGGAGAAGGTGAGTTCTGGCGGGAGGAGGTGAGATTCCTGGCCACGTGGTGACGAGGGAGGGTGTCGCAGTGGACCCCTCGAAGGTTGAGCAGTGCGTCAGTGGAGCCCACGAACGCGTCCGAGATCCGCAGCTTCCTTGGTTTAGCGGGATATTATCGGCGTTTCATTGAGGGCTTCTCCCGTATTGCGCCGTTGACCAGGTTGACTCGGAAGGGCGCAGAGTTTATTTGGAGTGACGCCCGTGAGCGAGCATTTATGGAGTCAAAGGACCGTCTGACGTCTGCTCTTGTCCTCACTTTCCCTCTGGGTGTGATTGATTCGTGGTATTTAATGATGCTTCGCGTAGTGGATTGGGTGCGGTCCTGTTGCAGCACGGACGGTAGACCTGTAGCATTTTCGTCTCGTCAGCCCAAGGTTCATTAGCTGAACTACCCCACGCACGATTTGGAGCTGGCAGCAGTCGTCTTCGCACTGAAGGTGTGGAGACACTATCTCTATGGGGTTAGGTTCGAGCTCTTCTCTGACCACAAGAGCTTGAAGTATTTATTCTCTCAGTCTGAGCTGAACATGAGACAGAGACGCTGGATGGAGCTTCTGAAGGATTATGATTTTGACCTCCAGTACCACCCAGGCAAGGCGAATGTGGTAGCGGATGCCCTTAGCCGTCAGCCACGAGGCCTAGTGGCGCATATGATGATTCAGGAGTGGAAGATGCTCGAGGATATAGCAGAGTACGACTTTGATTTTGGTCTCAGCCCCTTAAATACGTTATCGAGCCTGCCGATTCAACCCTCTCTTGTCGCAAGGGTGAGGCTCAGCAGACAGATGAGTCGTTGCAGGATTACCGAGCAGATGCGGCATCTGAGAGTCAGACAGATTGGCAGATTGGTGCTGATGGTGGACTTCGCTTTAGAGGCCGATTGTGTGTCCCGGATATTCCTGAGTTGCGCAGAGATCTTATGATCGAGGCACATCGATCGCGGTTTTCCATCCATCCTGGCTCGACGAAGATGTACCGTGATATGAGGAGGCGGTATTGGGCCAGGATGAAGCGCCAGATTGCGTTTGTGGCCGAGTGTGACACTTGCCGGCGTGTCAAGGCCGATCATCGGAGACCCCCTGCAGCCGTTGAGCGTCCCGATGTGGAAGTGGGAGCACGTATCCACAGATTTTATTATGGGTTTGCCAAGGACTCAGCGCGGTCATGACGCTATCTGGGTTGTCGTGGACCGTCTGACGAAGTCGGCGCACTTTCTTGCGATTCGTGCGACTTGGCCCTTGGACCGGCTTGCGAGGTTGTTCAGTGAGGAGAGTGTGAGGCGCACGGCGTACCGGTCTCGATCGTTTGACCGAGAGCCGAGGTTCACGTCTCAGTTTGGGAGCTTTCAGAGAGCTATGGGCACCGATTTGCAGCCAGTTCAGCGTATCATCCGCAGACCGATGGCGGACCGAAAGGGTCAACCGGATCCTTGAGGATATGCTTCGCCTGCGTGATTGACTTCGGTGGTAGGGATGAGCATCTGCGATTGGCCGAGTTCGCATACAATAACAGTATTGGCAACCATTGGCATGGCTCCTTTTGAGGCATTATATGGCGAACCTGCCGATCTCCGAGTTGTTGGACCGAGGTTGGAGAGCGGCGTCTCCTAGGTCCTGAGCTTGTGCAGGAGACATCAGAGGTTATTGATATTATCAGGCAGAGGATGCGCACAGCTCAGAGCCGGCAGAAGAGTGTTGCTGATCGCCGGCGTCGTCCCTTAGAGTTTGATGTAGGGGACCGTGTGTATCTCAAGGTCTCGCCTATGAAGGGCATAGTTAGATTTGGAGCGAAGGGTAAGCTTGCCCCGAGATTCATAGGACCTTTCGAGATCACTGAGCGCATTGGCGCTGTGGCCTATCGGCTTGCCTTACCATCTCAGTTGTCTGGCGTCCACAATGTTTTTCATGTCTCTATGTTGAGGAAGTGTGGGTCAGACATAGTTCCTGTTATTGACTGGCAGCCGTTGGAGGTTCGTGAGGACGCTTCTTACATCGAGCAGCCAGTTCGTATCCTTGATCGGAAGGAGCAGGTCCTCCGAACCAAGGTCATTCCCTTGGTGAAGGTTCAGTGGGGTCACCATTCTGTGGATGAGGCATCTTGGGAGCGCGAGGCTGAGATTCGAGAGCTCTATCCTCATCTCTTTGATGATTGATTGTATGTTGTATGTTATAGGTTGTCTCTGGTATTTATATGGCGATGCCTTGCTTCCTCTTTTATTATGATTTATGTTTTCTTGTGATGATTGTTTAAATTTTGAGGACGAAATTTTTATTTGGAGGGGAGAGCTGTAAGACCCGTGTCCTAATCCGTACCATTTCATTAGCTTTCGCGGTCCTTCCGGTCAAATTCCGGCAACCTTCGCACCGTATTCGGTGTTTGCGCACGATCCTAAGCCAGGTCCCGCACACCGACGTCGGCTCGATCCGAAACTTATGTCTTGGTGATCGTGTCGTCGCCGCGGTTCCAACGCCGTGACTTGCGCACCGAACCGATACTCAGGTAAGAAGATGCCGATCAGCGTTTATTCCGAAGAAACACCGCGCGTTGCGGATTTCGAGGGAATCTCTACACAATAAGTCCCATCAATCATCATTAAATGCAACATTATCTCAAGTACAACAACCCATACCTCTTTCTTCACAAAGTCAATTCTCTCTCTCTTCACCCATCCCTCCTTTACTCACTTTTCAAACAAACCCATGCCCTATTAATTACACCCATCACTCCATCACCTCATATCACTCCCATCCTCTCATTTTCTCTCTCATTTTCTCATATCTCTCCAAGCAACCCCAAGCCCCAAACGTCCAAGCCTCCTCTCCCTCTCAAGTGTGGTCCACCTTCCATCATCCATCTACACCCTCCCATCTCTCATCCTCACCATCAAGAGTCCATCATCCTCCATCAAAGTTGAAGCTGAGGGGCATTGGAGTCTAAGAGACCAAGAAGAAGGAAGATAAGGTGGGTGTTTTTCCATTAATTTAAATTTTAGGGCCCACTTGTTGGTGGGACCCATTTGGATGTATGTGATTTAATCAAGAGGGCCCATAGTGGCGGGGTTCCTCTATCTCACCGTGTATCTCTCTCCTTATCTCTCTCATTCTTTCTTTGTAATGGTGTGGATCCCACCGATAGGTGTTACATCTCCTCCGTCCATCTATATCAGACGGTGTGGCCCACTCTATTATAGGTGATGATCCGCACCATCCACTGTTTGGATGGGCCCAATACATCTTTATATATATATATATATATATATATATATATATATATATACACATATATGTTATATTTTATATAATACATGTATATAATATATAATATAATATGTATTTATATACATATATAATATAAGGTATATATCATATATATATATATATATTTATTTATTTATATTGGTGGGCCACGTCCACGTGGGGCCCACCACAATGAAGTGATTGTGAAGTCATCCAGCGTCCAGGGACGCTGGACGTTTACAACGTAAAGTGCTAATGCTTTAAAAGAAAAGGGAAAGAGAAGAAAGGAGTGGTGGGCCACTCATGCAGGCCCCACCTTGATGTATATGTAAGATCCGAGCCGTCCATGTTGTTCCTCAACTCATTTTAGGCGTTGAGCCGAAAAATGAAGTTGATCCCATTTTCTGGCGGGCCGTACCATAGGAAACAGTATCCCTACCTTTGATTTGCTCCCCGATGCTCCTGTACATCAAAAAGGTCAATATTGGACTCTATGGGTTGGTATCAAGCCACCGAGACCAATGGACGGAGTGGATCGTACAAAGCGGGCCCCACCTAGGAAAACGCAGAAAAACTATTTTTTTTTTTTAAAAAAGGGAAGAAGCAAGAAGAAGGCCATCTGCCACAAGACGAGGCCGTCACCTGCCACCCACGGCGGACGGCCGGGGTTCACGGCCCGTGGCCCCATCTTGATGTGTCTCGACAATCAACACCGTGCGTTTGATGAGTACCCTCATCCACGCGTCCACGTCAAAAATCAGCCTTATGCAACGCAGTGGGCCACACCATCCGAAATCATATGAAGACATGTCTAAACATATAAAAGTACTTGGTGGGGCCTACCCGAGTTTTGGATGTCGTTGAAACTTGGTCAGACGGTCATTTAGATGGGACCCACACAATGGATGGGTGGATTTGTGAAACATGCTCTGGCCCAAAAAAAAAAAAAATTTTAAAAAAAAAAAATTTTAAAAAAGCAGCAGCAGCACGGCGGTGTAGGCAGGGACCCACGGCTCCATCCGTTGGCCCCACCATGATGTATATTTTGTATCCACACCGCCCATTTGGTGGGCCACTATTTGACATGGACCCCCCTCAAAAATCAGGCCAATCCAGCGCTCGGGCGGCCCACATCACAAGAAACAGTGTGAATTGAACTCTACCATTGAAACCCTTTCTGGGTCCACAGAAGTTTCAGATCAAGCTGAAAATTGTTGTTCCCCTCCTCCCTTGCCCGTGTGACCTTATGAATAAGTTGGATTCCAAATGAACATTTCAGTGGGCCTTACCCAAGGTCCAAGTGACCTTATGAATAGGTTGGATTTCAAATAAATATTATGGTGGGCCCTAGGCCCATGTGGTGGAGCCATATCGATGTATTTCTGGCCGTTGGGGAGGCCCACCTTGATATATATATATAAGGCCCATGAGGTTAGGCCCATTCGACGTATTGGTGGCCCGATGTCGAGGCCCACTCTGATATATATAAGGGCCATGTTACGAGACCCATTGTGAAGTTTTCAAAGGCCCATGGGTTATGGCCCATTGCAATGTACATAAGGCCCACTAATGCGGCCCACTTGACTTATATAAGGCCCATATGAGATGGCCCATTTGATGTATCTGAGCACTATGGGTCGAGGCCCAATGAGATGTATATTAGTCCATTGCAATGTGTGATTTCCTATGGTTGTGTAATGGTACTTTATGGCGGGCTATGCCTTGGGAACAATGTTGGTTTGACGTCCACATTGTAAGGACAATGTTGGTTAAATGTCCGCATTGTCACACTCCTTAAGGCCACTGATAGGTCCATACTTATACTCTGCAGGCCGTCTAGGCCCATTTCTGTGATACGCAGAGCCCATCCCTATATGCATGTTTAGTATAGATCCATGGTTCATGATCATTCGCATCATATGTATGCCTGACGTGAGGAGTGACCGATCATAGCATATGCCTTTGGCAGACTGTTTTGGGCTCCCTGATAGGCGGAGTTGCCCCATATAAGTGCATGGTACATACAGACTGTTGCATGACTGATAATGTGACTCATGCACTTGCATTTGTGTGATTATAATTACTATATGCCCTAGCGACATCAGGGCCATAGCCTCCACAGATACATCGTGGATGGCAGGATTGGAGACCGGAAATATTTGATTCTAGCATACGGGCGCCATAGACGTCCCTGGGTGAAAATCCCTAAACCCGATGGTACCAGAGGATGACTCCAACGTCGAGACCGAGTGGATATACGAGCGCATGAGGGCCGAATACCAGGAGGCCGCGTCTCCCACTGTGTCGTGGTCGGTTGGAAAGGAGTGTGGCCTTACTCGCCCGAGGGTAGGGGGCAATACTAGGCTGAGTTTGACCAGCTCGCGAATGGGTCCGCTATCGACGTGCCGGATAGGTATTGAGACTATTGGTCACGCGGATAGTGAGGTTTCTTACGCTCATTTGGGCGGCTAGGAGAGCGACAGTGCCATTTGGAGTGTATTGAACCCCGGTGATTATCCAGAATGAGAACTGTACTGATACATGTTGAGAATTGGCATGCTTGAGTTGCATCTCGCATCGCATGGCGTGTATGGCCGATAGCATTCATATCTTGCACCGCATAGCCTGGACTGATTGCATTCATGTGCTCATCATCATGATTCCGCATCACTCGACCTTGCATTTTGAGCACGTTTATATTGCGCCACACTTTCACCACCCACTAAGCTTTCTATAAGCTTATGCATGATAGATGCATGCAGGTGGCGTTAGGTCGCAGTAGCGTTGAGCTTGGAGCGTGCAGCGGTCTTTTGGAGCTTGATTTTTTTTTATTTTATGTTTTTTTTCCTTTCAGCATTGTACTCAAATGATTATATTAGTGGACATGTGATGATAATGTTGCCTTTGTGATTCGGGTAATCTTGTGGTTATGCTTATTGCGAGTTAAACGTACAAAAAAAAATCCTCCTTGTAGAATCTCAGGATCGGAATCTGGCGTATGAACGCTAGGAGCCGAGAATGGTGTGCTGCTGGCGGGACCCATGCTTAAATTCAGTTGGGAAATCCACACCATCCATTGAAATCCTGGCGAAAATCCAGTCAGGAATGAGTAGTTTTGGTAGGTTCTTGTGTGGCCCATTGTACTAACTCAATTCGCCGTTCATCTTACGTCTTTTGACGATCCACGTGCATACACGTGTATGGGTCCAAAATTCCACCTAGGTGAGGGTATTCCCAACCCTAGAGACACCATGGACAGCTCTGATCATCAAAATATACTATAGGTGGGACCCACTATCCACAAACGGATGGACAGACGATCCATCCGCTGTCCCTACGTAAGAAGAAGACGGGTCAGCCCGACCGGGCTGACCATCCGGCGCACGGCCCGTGCGTGTACACTATGTACACGCACCGTATCCATGTAGGGTCCATCGTGATGTTCGTGAGACATCTCCTCCGCCCATTTGATGTGTCACTCCATTTAAGGCGTTGAGAACAAAATTAAAGCATTTTCAGACCAGGCGGGTCCCAAATCACCGATTTATGGGCTGATCTGTCTTGGGCCACTTCTAGAGGAATCCAATGGCTAAAACTTGGCGTGTACGGTTAGTTTATGGTCCTCGAGTCATGTATAAAGTTTTGAGCCGAAACAGATGATGGAAACCCGGTGATCTTGCATTCTGGCTGACGGTCTTCTTGAGCTTGATTTTCAATTTTCATGGATCCTTGGCGTATAATTCCGTTGATCTTGGTCCCCTGAGTCCGTCCCTTGCCTTTAGTGTCATCAGTGTTAAATCCATGCTTTAAGCTTCCTTTTCACCCATGCTCGTAAATACACTCTGCATCACAAACATAATTAAAGCAGGCATTAAACAAGATCATGTTCGTAAATCCAAGCAATAACTAGGGTCTAATATGCAATATTTGACTCTCAACATAAGCCTTAAGATTGGCTCACCAAATGGATGGACGGTTGGATGAGCCACATCCATCAGGGTGGGGTCCACGAACGTGGCCCACCGTAACACGAGCTCGCCAAATGGGTAAACGGTTTGGATGACATATATACGTCATGAAAGGGCCCACTGTCCAGCCATCTGGATGGTGGGATACAAAACCTACATTTATGGTAGGGTCCAACCCACCTGCTGACGCCAGCAGCAGCTGCAAAACAGGTGCACGGCGTGGATGAAATCCACAACATGGTGGGACCAGTCCAAAGGGACGGACGGTGTGGATTAAGGCCCATACATCACGTGGACTCCACCCATCTAGATTACTAGACGGCGTAGGTATAAACATATACCAGTGGTGGGTCCCACACACGTGGCCCATCTTACACATATATATGTATATAATATAATATAATATAATATAATATAATATGATATAATGAGATACACCTTACATATATATATATTATAATATTATATAATATATCATATTATAATATAATATAATATAATATACATAAATCATAAAGAGTCACCGTCCAGACCCTGAATGTTCTGGACGGTGTAGATCCATGCATACTCACATGGCGGGTCCTCACGTGGGGTGGGTCCCACTTGGACTCACGCTTGATGGTGTGGTCCGAATAGATGGAGGGATGATGTGGATGGGTCTCATGGACCCCACCGTCTGTACACACTTCACTGTTAGTGCACCCACCCACTGTCAGTCCACACCCATGTCAGTACACATACTCCATGTTAGCCACCTCCACAGGGATCAATACCAAGACCTCCAGTGTTGAAACGAGGCATCTTTCACTTGGCCTACCACGTGAGCTATGGAGCTGGGTGGGTCCCAGCGTTGAAACGAGGTATCTTTCACTCAGCCTACCACGTGAGCTATGGAGCTAGGCCCACGTCAGATCACACTTCACTGGCAACCACACCCCACTGCTAGCCACATCAAGGTGGGCACCCTATGGACAGTTGGGATGGCATATAAACATCATGATGTGTCCCACATGGATGGGATCCACCGGTAGATGGCATGGATATATACACACATTATAGGTGGGCCATAATCATAGAAAGAGATAGAGAGAGAGAGAGAGAGAGATCAGCGAAGATGGAGGGGCCCTGCCACTATGAGCCCCTCTTTGATACAAAGCCTACATCAAGGTGGGTTCCACCATAAGTGGACCCTTACATCACAAAAAGATAAAGAAATGGAGATCTAAGATCACCCACGTCTTCTTCTTGCTCCCTTGGCTTCCTTTGCTCCATTGCTTTGATCCTAATGGAGGAGATGGGGTTTGGATGGTTGAGATGGGAGATAGGGGGGTAGGAAGTGGGTCACACACAAAGTTCTCTCATGGAGGTTTGGGAAAGCTTGGACGTTGAAAATTTTCTTGCTTGGGAGAGTGAGTTTGAAAAACGAGAGAGAGAGAGAGAGAGAGAGAGAGAGAGAGAGGGTTGTAAAGAAAGAGAGAGATGGGTGATGGAGTGATGGATGTGGTGAGTGATGGTTATGTAAGGAACTTTTTACTTTGGGGTTGTTTGGTGTAAGAAAAGTATGGGCTTGTGTAAGAACTTTTTGACTTTGGGGTTGCTTGTGAATGGGTGAAAGGCGATGTGTACTTGACATGTACTTGACATGATGGGATTGATTGATCTGACAAGTCGTAGGGATTCTCTTGGGTTTTTCAACGCGCTGCGTTTTTCTCGAACTGAACGCGGGCCCACATCTCCTAGCCTGGGTATCGGATCTGCGCGTGAGTCGTGGCATCAGAACCGTGGCGACGGCGCGGTCGCTAGGGTACAAGTCTTGGGTTGAGTTGACTCGGGTTGATGACATGTAACTCGAGGTCGTACGCAAATGTCGGATAAAGGTCGAAGGTTGCCGAAATTCGACCAGGAAGATCACGGAAGCCTATGGAATGGTACGGACTAAGACACGGGGCTTAAAATGTGGCCCAAGACAAACAACCTAATCCACCATCTATGCATTTCATAGTGAGATGACAGAATTTTAGAAACCAAAATCTCACCAAAGAATGATCCAGCATCAAATCAGAATCGGCCGACCAAAATTTAATGAGCAAAGCTTCTAACATACCAACCTCTCTAAGAATTGCAAAATGCACTTCATGTATAGCCAGTGCTAGCATGATCAAGTCAGCATCCTGAAATGACAAATGCAGAAAGTCATGTCAAGAAGCTAAGAAAATCAACATAAAAGCTTGCAGACAACTAGATATCTGAGACAAATGGTGGAGACATTTACCAACCCATACAAGCAATGTTGTGTATTCGGGTCAAACCCTAGTAGATTTCTTTGCAAGCGAATGTATGACATTATCTTGTGCTCCCCCTCACCCGGCACATTGGCATCAGAAAGAATAACCTTTGAAATTCTCATGCAGTCAGAGTTGCATAAAGATTCCAGAGCCAAAGAAGAAATAGGAGAGAATAAATCAATGGTAACAGATAGATTTTTGTGTGTACCTTGATGCCACGCCACCCTAGATCCATGTTCAATCTCAGGTGTATGTAATAATGAAGAGCTGATGATGGCATGCATACAAGTGGTAATAGAATCAAGCTAGGAAAACTAAATGTACAAATAGATGAACAGATCCAGAAACATACATGCTTCAACAACAAAATATAGATATAAATAAAAATAAAAACTTGAATCAACATGACCAAAAACATAAATCAAGACAAATCTGGGGAAAGCAAGATTCGAATTACTACAATCATAAGTAGCCATAGCATTACCCATTTGAAAAGTCAAACAGAAGTAATCAAACACTGCTGGTAAAGTTAAAGAAAATGCAAATGATGTATCAAATGGAGGCGGAGATTAAGAAAAAATTACTTACAACAAGAACTAACAGCGAACTAATGAAGAAAAGAACATATCCAGTTAAATTGCACTGCATGGTATGAATCTTCGCCTCATTGTATGCTAGTATCGCAAGTGTTCCAAGAGCAAATGGTTGATACACGAGTAAGTACTCTAGTAGGGTGATACTTCTATGAAAGTATACAAACACCAGGCATCATCAAATTCACTGTACAAATCCTTCACTATCCATCCTAAAGTACAATTTGTATTGGGTCCCTACTCATGCCTCAGTGGTAGACGTGAGCTTCAACACCGAGAGGTTCGAGTGCCCATGTGGTGTGTGTGGGTGTAAAAAAAAAAAGAGTAAAATTTGTATTAATATGGCTGCACTGATGAAAATGGTCACCCCTCAAATCAAGATACCATTTAAAATGATGGAAAGAAGCAAAAAGAAAAATCTGTCATGCAAAATAAGGGTATCATAAGCATATAGAAGGAATGTTACCATGCTATAAGCAAGTAAAAGGAGTTATTTGCACTACGACATCTTATTGATTCATGTATCATTTAGCCAAAAGGGATTACAAGTTACAACTATAAACTAACTAATCACAATAATAATTTAAGACAAAAAAAATGTAATATACAAGCTCATTAAGGTTTGCAAGGAACATTTTAGGCAACAGAAGGCAATGGAACAATATACACAATTTATCTTCATACTGAGAACAGAAATACAATGCTAAGTAAACAAACATTTCTAACAAACATCTAACTCATGGTGAAAACTTATTAATTCTAGATGTTATGGCTTCTATTGTTCACATTAATTCCTCTGTTATTTAGTTAATTTTTGTTTCCTCGTTGATGCATATACATGGCACCTTAGGTTATGGCATTGTAAAAAATAAAATGGTAAGGCTATACAAATGCTTATTCTATAATGTTTTTTCTATAATACTGTTCGGGGCTTATTGATGTAAGGCTGACATCCAATCTATACATAATGTTGTTTCCTTCACATTCACTCTGTATTAGTACATAGCGGGCTAGCCTTGTGGGGCATGGGGTTGGGCCCCTAACTTGGATCGAGGGTTGAGCTCAAGCTTGAAATCTAGGCTCTGTGTTCGGGCCATGCCAGGTTGGGGCCAATGATGAATGGCTTGGTCCAATAATCAAGTGGATCACTATTATACAAAAGGGTGGACGATATGAAGACACTTGTGAGGGTTCTATTCAACTTCGATGCGTAGTTTAACGACACTTTTTGGATCCGGTGTCATGTTTCTATCATCAACCATTTATATGATTGGACTCATTATAGATGGAGGGGATATCACCAGAAATTTCTTAATCTTAGACTATTTCAAACCTTTAATCATGTCACTCTTTTCCTTACAAGCCCTGCCCTAGGTTGCCCGAGGCCTTTTTAGCCCAATTAGGGCTAGGGCCAGACTATAGTCAATGTTTAGGCGCTAGCTAGGCTCATTGCCATGACAACCTTGTATACCAGAAGTCATGCGGATGTAAAATATGAGTCGTACCATAGGGAGCAATTGGGATGGGGATGCCCACCATTAAAACATTTCACATTATGTGGGGCCCAACGTGTTTAGTATATGCCATCTAATCCATTCATAAGATGCACCCCATATCCTTCAAAAAAAGAAAAAAGAAAAAGAAAAAAAGGAGATGCGCCCCATCAGGATGCATTAACATTCCAAATACCAAGCCATTCCAAAACTTAGGTGGGCTTCACCATTTAATTTGAGATTTTCAGCATTATTTTACAGTGTGGTCCACCCGAGTTTTGGATGGACCAAATTTTTGGGCTCCATGGAGAATGAGGGGGCTCACATGATGGATGGAGTGGATGTCTTGAACACATCATGGTGGGCTAACATTCTAAGGGAGTCGACCTCAATTCTTTATACTATATATATGGGGAGTTAATATGATACTTCAGCTGGGTATGAGTTTGATATGCAAGCACTTAGAAAATGTACACGAAACATACATTAACTCACATTGAACCAACTAAATTGTGGGTCACATTGTTGCTGAGCCAGTCCAAAGATTAGTTTGTTCAAACAATCCTGTGGAGATTTGTTTGCTGAAATATGACTGTTGGATTGGAGGTCTTTTAGGGGGGGGGGAAGGACAGACAAAGGAACTTTGATGGATGTTATTTAATTCATTTTCCCTTCTATAAGAATCATCCAATAGAATGGTTAGGAGTATTTGATCAGTGTGATTTCCAATCATCCAAGGTAGAGTCACATGTTCCCAAATAAAGATACTTACCAACTTGTAAATGAAAATCTTCCATGATTTCTATTCAAGAACAAGCCTACAACAGCATCTCAGCAAATTATAAGCACAAAAACCATAAAAACAACAAGAAACTAAAATAACCACATGAAAAGTTAGCACATAACACCAACCAACACAAGAAACAAAACATAGATGCCTCAGACATAAATTTCTTCCATGATTTCTATTCAAGAACAAGCCCTTGAAAAAAAAAAAAAAAACATAACCCTTACTAAAAAATATATATATATAAACATAGTTCCTTCATAAAAACAATAAATACTAAGCAAACATCATAACATGGATGAGAAAAGACTGAACCTTTTCTCCAATCATTTCAAATTTAAAAACGACAAAAAAAAAAACCCATAAATACAACTGCAAATGAAAAATACCTAGATCATCCATTCACAGGATTTATACACCCGCCAACCACGAAATCCATAAAATCAATAAAAAAAAAATGTGTGTGTGTGTGTGTGTGTGTGTGTGTGTGTTATAGTTATTGGATTTAAAAAAATAATAAGAAGAAGAAAACATAATAATTTAGATGAGAATATTGAAAAAAACTCAAAATCTCTCCAATCATTTCAAATTAAAAAACAACAAAAGACCCATAAAAACAACAGAAAATGAAAAATACCCAGATTATAATTCATCCAGTAACATTAATTATCTCAGCACATTCCAAATACAAAACCCATAAAATCAACAAAAAAAAAATAAAAAATGAAAAATACCTAGAACATAATTCATCCATATCAAGCAACCAACTCAAAAATCCAAACATGATGTGCTCAAAAAAGAAAAAAAGAAAAAGAAATCTCAAAAACTACTGTTCTTGGATCCAAACAACAATAAGCAGATATCGCAATATAAATGAGAAAAAAAAAACTAAAAATTTCTCCTATCATTTCAAATTCGAAAACAAACCCAACAAAGGAAATGAGAATCAAAGCAGCATCTAGTGATTTTTGTTTACCTGAGAGAGAGAGAGAGAGAGAGAGAGAGAGATTGAGATATTTGCCATTAAAAACCCAACGTAGGGTCCATTGACACCATTAAAAACTTCCTAGAGCCCAATGTAAGGTTTATTTGCCATCTAACCCTAAATCCCTAAATCCCCAAATCCCTAAATCGATATTGAGATTGAGAGAGATTGAGAGTGAGAGAGAGAGAGAGAGATACCTCTCGGTTAACCGAGCTTCAGAGAGAGAGAGAGAGAGGGTGTGCGTGGGTAGGGCATTCGGCAACAGTCAACGAGAGAGAGATCAGAGAGAGAGGAAGAGAGATACAGAGAGAGAGAGAGGAGGTAGAGGATGAGAGAGAGACAGAGTCTGCGAGAGAGGAGGAGGGAGAGGATGCGTGAGCGTTGGGAGAGGAGGGAGAGGGGCTAGAGAGAGAGAGAGAGTGGCGTTGGGAGTAGGGCGTCTCTTCGACGCCGTACTTTGACTGACATCACCAAGTTCTGTGGGCCCCACTATGATGTATTTGTTATATCCACACCGTCCATCCATTTTTAGATATTTTTTTAAGTCATGAGCCAGAGAATGAGGCAGATATAAATCTGTAGTGGACCCCACCATAGAAAACAGCAGGGAGAGTGATTCCCACCGTTAAACCTATCTTAAGGCCCATCATAATGATTATTTGAAATCCAACTTGTTCAAAAGTTAAAAAATACATGAAATAAGGGAAAACACAAATATCATCTTGATATAAAAATTTTGTGGCCTTCAGAAGTTTTTAATGGTGGGTGTCACTGTCCCACTGTTTTCTGTGTTGGGGTCCACTAGAGCTTTGGATTTAACTCGTTCTTTGGATATTGCCCTAAAATGATCTCTCTAAGTGGATGGAAGGTGTGGATATAAAACATACATCATGGTGGAATTAGAGGTACATAAATCTCAGGTGGACTACACCACATGAAAACAATTGTGATGGGTTATCCATCATTAAAATCATCGTAAGGCCAACTGTACTATTTATTTGACATCCAGTCTATTTATTAAGTCATACAGGCCTAGATGAAGGGGAAAAACAAAAATCATCTTGATCCAAAACTTTTATGGCCCCAAAATGTTTTAAATGGTTGATGCTCATTCAACACTGTTTCTTGTAATGTGGTCCATTTCATATTGGGATATACCTCATTTTTTGTCTCATGCCATAAGATGATCTTCAAAAATAGATGGACAGCATGGATTAAACACATACATCATGGTGGGGCCCGCAGAGCACCTGCCACCAGTCATCGGATGGTGTCAGGGGGAGTAGCCAATCTATTCCCCTTATTTGTGGTGTGGTCCATTTAATCTTTGGATATGATTCATTTTTTGGAAAATTCTCTAAAATGATCTCGAAAAATGGATGAACGGTGTGGGTTGATCCCGAATTTTTAGTAAATCCGAAAGTCAAGTGGACCATGCCACTTGAAACAGTGTGGAATAATGATTTCAACTGTTGATACCTTCCATGGGTCCACAGTAATCTTATTTGACATCCTACATGTTCATAATATCAAAAAGATATGAATGAAGAGAAAACACAAACACATCAGCTTGATCTAAAACTTCTATGGCTTCTAAGAATTTTTCAATGGTAGATGTTCAATCACACTATTTCCTATGGTGTGGTCCACTTGGGCTTTTGATATGCTTTCTATTTCTTCTTTATACCTCAAAGTATCTGTTAACATAGATTAATGGAGTGGATAAAATAAATAAAAAATGGTGGACCGCACAGAGTTTACTCTAGTAAGGGTAATAAGTAACTCACCTAAGGGCCTGTTTGATTTCTCATTACAAGTGTAAATACCGGGTGAATGGGTAATTATGCCCCTTTCACCCGTTTAGAAATTTTTTGGAAATTCCTGCCTTAGGAGGCCCTGTTGTTCACCATTGTCTCCTAGGCATGGTTGGGTGACGAAACCCTTCCTAACTTTCACAATCTCATAATGAAATGAACATACTCAAAGCTATTGCAGATCTACTGTAATTTGAGTCATAATAAACCATTAAAAACTAAAAGTATCTTTAATAATCAAACTAGAACCAATAAGAATTAAATAACTATGAATCAAAGCAAAGCCACCTTCCTAATCACGCTACAAGCTTCACCTCTTAGCCCTAGCTAAGAAGCTTAGCCCATCATAGACATGATGAGGCTAGGTGTAATGCCTCGAAAATCGGGGGTCGAGTAGAAGCTCAACTCTCGAGTTCCAACGCATCACTTATGCAACGTAGATAATGATGATTAAATGTTGTCCATATTAGTGCATTAAACATGAGTAGGATTATACTAAAACAACATATCATACTCCACAGATAATTACGTTAAGCAAGCGGAAGACTGAGATAAGTATAAAATGCATAGAAGTGTTTTTCAATTCCCAGAGTATGAATGTATTACCAGGCTAAATATATATGTGTTGATCCAAAATTTACAAAATACAAAATGTGAAAGTCCGACTAGATCATATAATCCCTATGACCCCATCGATTAGTATATGGTCTACATAGACCCGCCTAATAGCTGAACGTAGGAGAATTCCTCTTCCTCGTCTATGAATTCCTAATTAGCAGTGTAGGCATCATCGCCACCTACATCTATAATAGAGTCTGGTTGGTATTTTAAAGCACCGTCCCAGAGTGGGAGTAAGTGATCAACTCAGTGGAGCTATAAGGCAAAGGTTAACATGTTATCAATTCAGTCAAGCAATAATGATAAAGCAGTACAACAACCATGTCCTGAGTACTCTTGTTAATGCAGGAATGATATGCTATAATGATGCATGCCTTCGCCTGCACTCCATCAGCGACACCATCTCACGGTCGCACATGCTACTCCCACTATGCTCTTCCATGCCAAAGGCACATGCAATGCGATACATGGTCGTATCAGCCAAGTTCTTAATTAAGTTTATTCAAACAATAAATTCGGGAAGCTAAGGTACCTCCCTTTATATCATTTACCCAAACAATGATCCAGCTAGGGTCATCAATCCTAGCTAATCACATACGATAGGCAAGTTATAGGGCAACATCACCCCTGATTTGAAAAGCAGTAGATAGGCAAGTTCGGGTCGCTACGGGAGGCTTGTCACCTCAGCGCAGGCCTAGTTTATACTCGAGGTCACTACAGGAAGGCTCGTCACCTTAGTGTAGGCCGACAACTTGAATAAAGTATCCCATACCACCGTATTCGGGTCATGAGTTTAGGTTGCTCATTGGTCACTATGGGAAGGCTCGTCACCCTAGCGTAGGCTGACAGCTCGACCACAGTGTCCCATACCACCATGCCCGGCTCATAAGTCGTAGCAGATCATGGTACTAAGGTTGAAATGGGTTTTACATTGATAAGTGGTACCTTAGATTTAAGTAGTAGCGTCCATACATAGTAAACACACAATAGGCTAATTGGGTTATTTGACAAGTTCGATTAGTAAGAGCGCACACTGAGTTAATCGACATGAAACGCGTACGCACTTCACGTGGCCTAACCACTATCGACAATCATCGTACGACTTGGATTTATCGAACGTATCCAATGTGGTAAATCTAGTTCGGCCACTTAAGCAGGAGCCATTACCGATTGCCTGGACTATGTAGTAGTCCTAATCATACTCAATTGCAATAGGTAATCACATGTAATAGTCAAAACAACATTTAACAACCAATTCAAATACAATTCTCATTCAGGCATTTTAACAACCATATTGCACATGTTATCGTACATAGACATTTCATCCATAAATCACGTAGTAGCAAGATAGGTTACATGAAGGAAACTATAACTATAGATAAGGGAATTGAGAATCCTATCTCAACACCCTCATTAAATACATTTCAATAAGCAATTTCTCATTTAGACATTTTATCAAACACTTAGATTACACATCTCAACATACATGTACCAAATTAGTTATAACATATATTATGGCAAATCCCTTTACAAATGAGTTGTCATGCGTACAACAAACATGAATTCTAGGTTAATAGTCATGGGAAGCATACATCATAATTTTCTATTCATTCAAACATTTCAACAAACACATGAATGCATTTTAGTGTACAACCTAGTTTAAAAATACATGATATATCGAAAACGTCGTAACTAAGATCATATGGCAACAATCAAGTCAGACATAAATCATTGCTGACATTGGAAGCCTTAAAAACCATAACCTAAATGTTTATAGTCCGTACCTTTCGTCGGTGAGCTCGTTACAAACTCAGTTCTTACACTACGCTTCTGTCTATAGCACCACAGCTACATAAATCATGAAATAGGTTAGCTATTTCGTCATTTCCTCTATTTAGATTCCTAAAATGAGATTAGGGTTAAGATTCCTTACCCAAATCAAAGCTAGAATCGATGGCGTGGCGATGATGGGGTGGTGATTCAACACGAGGAGCAGTGGGAATGAATCCCAGTAACGATCTCTTGAACTCCCTCTCTTCTCCTCACTCTTTTCTCCTCTTTTCTCTCTTCTCTCTCCTAGGGTTAGGAAAATTCGTATGGAATGAGAGGGGTGGGTTAAGGTCCTTATATAGGCCCAGAACTGATGTCAATGGCCCCAGGGCCATGGTATACTTAGGTTATAGCCAAAAGGCGTCTGTTTCGGGCCAACGGAGCTCATTTGGAGGTCCATTGCTGGCATACGGTTTGAAGAAAGTTTCCTGACAATGGATCTATGTCAGGTTAAAGTTTCAGTCTAATCAGATTAGTGGATTGATCATGGAGGACCCGTTTCAGTTCAACAGTCATCGTCACTCGATCAGGGTCACGAGTATAGCAATGAGTGCAGGAAAATTTTCCTGATCCAAGGGTATAGTTAGGTTAGAATCTGACGGTCTGAAACCTTAAATTTGGCCTGCAAGAGAACGGCCCAATTCACTTAAGTTTAAGTTCATTTTATAAAGATATTTGCGTTTCTCACACACTTCACTCCAAGCTCAAGTTGTGCATTTCTGGATTCTATTCAGGCTCGATTCCCGCGATGCTTGTCAAGCCTAGTAAAGTAGTCATAACCTTATAGTTTCACGGTCATTGGACTTTTAACGCATGGTCCAGGTCTGATACGGAGTTTCAATGTGCTCCCGAGAGTAACTGAGTTTTGAGACTGATCCTAGGTTTTTAGGTAATGTTGGGTTAGCGATTCTATAAGTTTTAGGTCTTGTAGTTCGTATAGAAAGTGGTTCAAGGTAATTCACCAATTTATTTAGCTTAGTACTTAACTAATTTTTATCTAATTTCTAAAGGATTTGGCCATTAAGGATTTCTGCCTGAGGTGGTACTCAGGTCTTTATACAGATTTTTTCAAGACGTTACAATCTTCCCCCCTTAAAGAAAAATTTTATCCTCAAAATAAGTACCTTTTCGTACTCCTCGAGGATCTGAGGATAATTCTTATGGACCTCGGCTTCTGTTTCCTAAGTAGCCTCTTCCTCGGTGTGGTGAGTCCACAATACTTTCACAAGCGGAATCACTTTATTGCGTAGCACCTACTCCTTTCTGTCTAAAATACGCGTTGGTCGTAGTACATAAGTAGCATCTTCAATTAACTATACTTGCTCTCATTTGATAATGTGGGAAGGATCATGAACGTATTTCTTTAGCATCGATACGTGAAATACATTGTACATGCCAGCGAGTGGTATGGGTAAAGCGAGGCGGTATGCTACCATACCCACTCGGTCTAGAATCTGGAACGGACCAATAAATTGTGGTGTGAGTTTTCCTTTCTTGCCAAATTGAAGGACTCCCTTCATGAGGGAAACCTTAAGAAACATGTGGTCCCCAACCTCAAACTTTAGCGGTCGCTGCCTCGTATCGCCGTAATCTTCCGTCTGCTCTGTGCAATAAGAAGTTGACGCCTGATAATACCGATCTTCTCTGAGGTCGCCTGTACTAACTTTGGGTCAATTAAACTCTTCTCACCAACCTCTGCCCAACAATGCAGTGCTCTACATGGGCGCCCATACAATGCTTCGTAGGGAGTCATGTCAATGCTCGCTTGAAAGCTGTTGTTAGAAGCGAACTCAGTATAGGGAAGACAGTCATCCCAACTGTCCTTAAGTCAAGTACACATGCCCGCAACATATCTTTTAGCACCTGATTTACCCGTTCCATCTACCCATCCATCTGTGGGTGGAACACGATACTGAACTTCAGTTTTATACCCATTGCTTCTTGGATATGAGTCCAGAAGATAGATATGAATCGCGTGTCTCGATCCTACACGATCTCCATACGCACTCCATGCAACTGTACTATCTCCTTGATGTACAGCCTGGCCAAGTCGTCTGCTGAGTTGAGACTCTAATTAGGAGGAAATGAGCCGATTTCATCAATTGGTCCACAATCACCCAAATGAAGTCAGGGCCCTTCCTCGTCTTTGGCAACCCTGAAATGAAATCCATAGAGATGAAATCCCATTTCCATTCAGCTATGGGCATGAGCTGAAGTGACCAGGAGGTCGGTGATACTCAGCCTTAACCTGCTAGCACGTGAGACAACGGGATACAAAATTTGTTATGTGGGCCTTCATGTTGTCCCATCAGTACGAACGCTTCATATCCTGATACATCTTTGTACTACCAGGATGCATTGCCAACTTTGAATTATGTGCAACCTCTAGAACTACCTTTCTCAAGTCATGAAAATTTGGGACGCATAAGCGGCCATGATAACGTAAACCCCTATTTGAACCAACTCTTTATTTAGAGTCTTCATCGTCACTAACTCATTTTCTCAACTCCAGCAACCATTCATCTTCCCTCTAAGCCACAATGATTCGGTCATCGATAAGTGGCTACACACGAATATGTGCGACGCTCTCGAACGGCTCCTCTACCGTAAGTTTTTGCTCAAAGTCTCGCACAAACTCTACCAGATTCCATTCCTGTATCATCAGCGGAGCTGCAAACGCTATCGTCTTCTTGCGGCTCAACGCATCTTCCACAAGGTTAGCCTTGCCGGGATGGTAGGAAACCTCAAATTTGAAGTCTTTCAAGGTTTCCATCTATCGTCGCCGCCTCATATTCAAGTCTCTCTGTGTGAATATGTATCTGAGGCTCTTGTAGTCACAAAAGAGCTCGAACTCCTCTCCATAGAGGTAATGTCTCCATAACTTTAATGCAAAAATGACTGCCGCCAACTCCAGGTCATACGTAGGGTAGTTCTCCTCGTGTTTCCTCAACTGTCGCGAGACATAAGCAATCACTGTCCTTTTGCATAAGAACACAACTCAAACCAACACGAGAGGCGTCGATGTAAATGGTATATCTGACCTCTTGGTCTAGCAATACTAGTACAGGGGCGGACGTCAACTTCTCCTTCAGTTCCTGAAAGGCTGCTTCTGCCTTCTCATTTCAGGCAAACTTGAGATCCTTCCGAGTGAGCTGAGACAACGGTCTGGCTATCTTGGAAAAGTCCCTATTAAACCGACGGTAGTAACCTACTAGGTTGAGGAAACTCCTCATTTCAGTAACCGAACTGGGTTGCTCCCAGTCCTGAACTGCAGTCACCGTAGCAAGGTCCACAGCTATTCCTTCCTTGGACACTACATGTCCCAGGGACTTGACTTCTTCTTTCCAGAAGTCGCACTTCTTGTATTGGGCAAATAACTGGTTCTTCCTGAGCGTATCAAAGACTGCTCACAGGTGTTCCTTATGATCCTTCCGACTCTTGGAGTATATCAAAATGTCATTTATGAATACGATGACGAATCGGTATAGATACGGCCGAAACACCCGGTTCATAAGGTCCATGAACACGGTGGGTGCGTTTGTGAGTCCAAATGACATCACAAGGAACTTGTAGTGCCCAAAGTTGGTTCTAAATACTATTTTCTACACGTTTTCATCCCTTACGTGCAACTGGTGATACCTTGACTGTAAGTCAATCTTTGAAAAATACTGTTCCCCTTTCAACTGATCGAACAGATCATCTATCCTAGGCAAAGGGTACTTGTTCTTCACTGTCACTTGGTTCAACCTGTGATAATCAATACACAATCGCAGTGATCCATCCTTCTTCACAAACAACACGGGTGCTCCCTAAGGAGATACACTTAGTCGTATGGAGCCTGCATCCAACAGATCATCAATCTGTCTCCTTAGTTCCTCCATCTCACACGAAGGCATGCGATATGTCGGTAGATATATAAGTGTCGCACTTGGCGCTAGGTCGATGGAAAAATCGATCTCATTCCGAGGAGGTAGTCCAGGTATCGTCCTGAACACATCCGTGAAATCTCGGACTACAGGCGTGTTCCCAAGTGTCAGACCATCAACATTCTCTAGCAAGGTATAATAACAACTAATGTGGTAGTACAAACTGACCTACACTGGGAAAGTAAAGGTCGTGCCCTCAGATCCATGGGCTGTCACTACTCTAGTATTGCAATTGATCTCTGCTTTTATCTCCGTGAGCCAATCCATACTGAGGATGACATCGTAATGACATAATGGGGCGACCATTAGGTCAATGAGCACTGTCCAGCTTCCTAAGTCTATCGAGCAACCTCTACAAGTCTTGGTGGAGTTTGAGAAGGTCCCTGTGGTGGTAAGGAGTCTCACCCCAACCATAGGAGTAGTTTCCAACACTAGTCGCTTGACTGCTGCGCATGATATGATCGAAATAGTGGACCCGGTGTCCACCAACAGAAATATGGGTGTACCTTGGATGGGTGTTATGACTTCACAAGTCAATGATGCTGTGGTTGCTGTCTCGGAAGCCTCAGCTGCAAGTGAGTGCACCTAAGCTTGTTGAGGACGATTCGGCTACACTCCATAGGTCATTAAGGCGGTCTAAATTGAGGTGCAGGTGGCCGATAAGATGGCTATGCAGGCGGTGTTGATCATAGAGGTGAAGCTGAGATGGCCTGAGATAACTAACGGTTGATCTTCTGAGGTAGCGCAAAGCCGTTGTCCCTCATCCTGGTAAAGCAGTAAGTGTCAGTATGGCCCAACCTCTTGCAGTAGGTGCACCACACATCTGATCGCCTAGGTTGTGTCGTCGAAGCCATAAGCCTGGGAGGTGAATCTGCATGTGGCCTCTTACCGAGGAACGGCCTGCTCGGTAATTCAAGTTGAAGCCTATAGCCCATGGGCACACGTGTACGGGATAGTCTGTCCCCATCCTGCTCAGCTCGTAGGGACATGCTCACTAGCTCAGCATAATTGAGAATGTTAGCACAACACATCTTCGTGCGGATCTCAGGCCGCAGACCCTCAGAAAATCACCGCATCTTCATCTGCTCATTCGCTAGTATCAAATGAGTGTATCTGGCTAGCTCCGTGAAGTGGTTCTCATACTCTGCCACTGTCATCCCTCCCTGTCGGAGGTGAAGAAACTCACCCTCCTTTTCATAACGGTAAGTGAAGGGGAAGTACTTTCTATGGAAGCGAGTCTTAAAAGCTTCTCACGTCCATACATACCTAATAGCCACTATCCGTAGGATGCTGTCCCACCACAGACTAACCTCCTCAAACATGTACGTAACCAACTCAACCTGCTTTGCCTCAGTGCACTGCAGTAGCTCTAGCATCTTAGAGATGCGATCAAGCCAGTACTCAGCCTCTTCGGGTCTATGAGTGCCCACAAAGGTGTGAGGTCAAAAACGCTAAAAGCGCTTGAACAAGCTGTTGGCATTCATATGCCCAGCCGGCTGCATAGGTGGTGTAGGTGGGACCACATTCATGTTTTGAGCAAGGGCCCCCACAATCGTGGTCCAAATATACTGCTGCTGCTGCATTAAGAGCATCATTTGCTCCGAACTATTAGGAGGAGCCGCCTGAGCATGTATGACATCGAGGTAGACACACGGTTCTGTTCTGGTGTTGGCCCATTCATGAGACCAGTGGCTGGCTAAGAATCCAGCATGGTGTCACTATCAGGGCCCAAGTCGGATCCATGTGGCTATCGCTTAGGGGAGGTGCCTCGTCAAACGATCCGCCAAGTACGAGACGTGCAGTGCTCCGAGTGCTCTTAGGTGGCAACTCCTATATACAACATAGGGTGCAACCCGTGTAAGATTTAACATAAGAACACACACTCATCCAAACATCATTCACAATCCAAATCAAAAGAAGCTTCATGGATTTCATTTACCAAAATTGTCACAATACACGAGATATAGTCTTACAAGGATCATGACAGAAGATGCATGTGAGCTATCCTAACACAAGTTTTAAATACTAAAACACACTAACAACCAACCAAGCCTACTAAGGCTAGTACAAAAGAAAACTAGCAACAAAGCAAACTAAAAGACGACTGCACATATAACTAGTCGTCTGAATCTGGTGATGGTGGAGGAGCACCCTTGTTCTGTATACAGCACAGGAGAGCCTTCAAGGTGCGAGACACCTTCTTAAATTTTTACTTCATGTAGGACTGACTCTCTTTAAGCTTGGCCTGGGTCTCTCTGACTTCCTGTCTCAGGGCGACTTAGCTCTCCTCAATCTGAGCCAAGCGGGCCTCTATAACGACCCGATCACGGCGGTGCTCATGTGTAGCAGGAGAAGGTCCCTTATCAGATTCTTGGGCCTCCTCTTCATCTTCCTGATCCCCCTCTTCATCACTGCCCTCATCTTCGCTGCCTTCTTCACCACTTCCTTCTTCTTCGTCACCACTTTCTTTCTCACCTTCACTTCCCTCAACATGTTCACTCTCTTCTTTTGTATCATCGCTCTGCTCCTCAAGTCGGGCTTGGCATCGCCTAAGGCCAATGCCTATGTTGTCGAGTGTATTTGTGCTGATAATGTGGATCGAGGCGACGTTATCCATATAGAGTCAGAAATAATAGTGGCGAGCAATTTTACAAACAAGTCGACCAAAAGGTAGCGAGGAGCTTTCCCTAATAGACCGTGTAGTATAGATTATCTAAGATAGGACAAGAGTAGGTAGGCACACTTTCTCTCCTTACCCAACTCTATACAAGAAATCCACCATGAACCATGTGCATTCGGTGCGGTTACTCCACATAGGATACACATTATACGTGCATATGTGGTGGAGCAGGCAGAAGTCGTTCATCATCTTGGATGAAGTGAGGCTATTTTTCCTCCTCCAACGCTCGAGCTAGCTACATAGGAAATGTGTGCGGAGTCTTTTCTCTCGCTCACTAGTGAGGTTCTTCTCACTGGTGTGTACCACACCTCTTTCAACTCCCATAATGCGGGCAATCTCATCCACACCAACTATGGTATCATGCCTTCTCAAAGGGATAGAAAACTAAAGAGGCTTCAACAGTGGATTCCGAATGTGGGCGTAGAAGGCGCGTACAGTGCCTTCGCTTGCATGAGTGTTCCCCTCAAATATGGGATCCCACTCATTCTCCAGGAGAAAGTTGATGACTGGATACATCTCAAATAACTTCTCATCGACATGTGCATCAAATACAATCTTGCGGTTGTGGAACTTACCAAGATTGACATCCGGCGGTAGCGATCTCACCAATGGAACTCAAGGATCGAGGTCTCGCTTGGACCTTCGTTCACGCTCGGCACTCGCACTGGCTTCAGCATCCGCCCTCTTCGTAGTACGGCGTGGTCGACTTGGCCCAGCCTCATCCAGGGCTGCTCTCTTCTTTCCCAGTTAAAGGAGCGTAGAGATTAAAAAGATGGCGGCGACAAACTCGAAAAAAAGCCTATTGAAAATGAAGAAAGCTTGAAAAATGAGATGGGTATGTAGATTTAAAAGGTTATGAGGCACAAAAGAGGCCTTTTGTGCTCAAACGGGTGGAAATAGGGGAACTAGAAAGATAAAGATGATAATTTTAAGGCAATGGAGGTGGGTAAATGTAATGGGAAGAGGATTTGGAAGATGGATTTGTATGTAGGAAGGAGTATGAGAGAGAAATGAGGGTTTGAGGGTTTTAGGAGGGATTTAAAATACATAAAATGGGGGAAAAGGGGGTTTATGGTGTAAAGTATGGAAGAAAATGGAAGATTGTTGTAAAAAGTGGAAGAAAGTAGTGTCTTAAATATATGGAAGGGGGATTTGAGAGGGAAAGGGTGTTTTTGGAGGGTTTAGAGGGCTAGGAGTTGAGTGAAATTGAAAAGGGAGAAGTGAGGGGGGTCAAATAAGGGGTCCCACACGTGGGAGGGCCCCACACAGCCGGGCGGTGAGCAGTGCGCTGCCAACCGGGCAGTGCCGCCGCCCGGGCACTGTGAAGCCGGGCGTTGCGTCGCCGACTGGGCTTTGGACCTCCGACAGTGTCCACCCCTCCTCGGGATGCTGAAAACACGAAGGAGCCGCCCCCCCCCCCCCCCCCGGGGTCCCTCTGTAATTTACGATGTGGCCCCCAGATCCGTTATGGCACTTTTGGGTTCTAATTTGCACATCTTCACGCTTTTTGGCGTGTTTTGAGCGTGGGATTCACCGAATCATCATCCCAACCCATCAATTGATGGTTTAAAAAGAGGTGGGGATCATTTCACATGATCTTATACACATATAAGGTGAAATTCAATGGTCAGTTTTGCCTGTCGTTGAAACTGGGAATTCTATGTTCGTTTCTACATTTTTCTCACCCCCACCTAAGTCAAAGTACGTTAGTGTACGTCGTGTTACCATAACCCCAGTCGTGTTACCATAACCCCAGTCTAGTTTAATCCAAATCATGCTCTAACACCAACTTGTAATGCCCTGAAAATTGGGGGTCGAGCAGAAGCTCAACTCCCGAGTTCCAATGCATCACTTATGCAATATAGATAATGATGATTAAATGTTGTCCATATTAGTGCATTAAACATGAGTGGGATTATACTAAAACAACATATCATACTCCACAGATAATTACGTTAAGCAAGCGGAAGACTGAGATAAGTATAAATTGCATAGAAGTGTTTCTCAATCCCCAGAGTATGAATGTATTACTAGGCTGAATATATACATGTGTTGATCCAAAATTTACAAAATACAAAATGTGAAAGTCCGACTAGATCATATAATCCCTGTGACCCCATCGATCAGTACATGGTCTACATAGACCCGCCTGATAGCTGAACGTAGGAGAATTCCTCCTCGTCTATGAATTCCCAATTAGCAGTGTAGGCATCATCGCCACCTGCATCTACAACAGAGTCTGGTTAGTGTTTTAAAGCACCGTCCCAGAGTGGGAGTGAGTGATCAACTCAGTGGAGCTATAAGGCAAAGGTTAACATGTTATCAATTCAGTCAAGTAATAATGATAAAGCAGTACAACAACTATGTCCTAAGTACTCTTGTTAATGCAGGAATGATATGTTATAATGATGCATGCCCTCGCCTACACTTCATCAATGACACCATCTCACGGTCGCACATGCTACTCCCACTATGCTCTTCCACGCCAAAGGCACATGTAATGCGGTGCATGGTCGTGTCAGCCAAGTTCTTAATTAGGTTTATTCATACAATAGATTCAATAAACTAAGGTACCTCCCTTTATATCATTTACCCATACAATGATCCATTTAGGGTCATCAATCCTAGCTAATTACATACGATAGGCAAGTTATAGGGCAACATCACCCCTGATTTGAAAAGCAGTGGATAGGTAAGTTCGGGTCGCTACGGGAGGCTCATCACCTCGGCGCAGGCCTAGTTTATACTCGAGGTCACTATGGGAAGGCTCATCACCTTAGTGTAGGCCGAAAGCTCGAATACAGTGTCTCATATACCACCGTATCCGGGTCACGAGTTTGGGTTGCTCACTGGTCACTACGGGGAGGCTGTCACCCCAACGTAGGCCGACAGCTCCACCACGGTATCCCATACCACCATACCCGACTTATGAGTCTTAGTGAATCATGGTACTAAGGTTGAAACGGGCTTTATATTGGTAAGTGGTACCTTAGATTCAAGCAATAACGTCTATACATGGTAAACACATAATAGGCCAATCGGGTTATTTGACAAGTTCGATTAGTACAAGCGCACACTGAGTTAATCGACATGGAGTGCGTATGCACTCCATGTGGCCTAACCACTGTCGACAATCATCATACGACTTGGATTCGTCGAACGTATCTAATGTGGCGAATCTAGTTCAGCCACTCAACTAGGAACTGTTACCGATTGCCTGGACGACGTCGTAGTCCCAATCATACTCAATTGCAATAAGTAATCACATGTAATAGTCAAAACAGCATTTAACAACCAATTCAAATACAAATCTCATTCTGGCATTTTAACAACATATTGCACATGTTATCATACATAGACATTTTATCCATAAATCAAGTAGTAGCAAGATAGGTTATATGAAGGAAACTGTAACTATAAATAAGGAAATTGAGAATCTTATCTCAACACCCTCATTAAATACATTTTAACAAGTAATTTCTCATTCAGACATTTTATCAAACACTTAGACTACACATCTCAACATACATGTACCAAATTAGTTATAACATATATTATGGCAAATCCTTTCACAAAGGAGTTGTCATGCGTACAACAAACATGCATTCTAGGTTAATAGTCATGGGAAGCATACATCATAATTTCCTATTCATTCAAACATTTCAACAAACACATGGAACGCATTTAAGTGTACAACCTAGTTTACACATACATGATATATCGAAAACATCGTAACTAAGATTATATGGCAGCAATGAAGTCAGATATAAATCATTGTTGACATTAAAAGCCTTGAAAACCATAACCTAAATGTTTATAGTCCGTACCTTTCATCGGTGAGCTCATTACAAACTCGGTTCATACACTACGCTTCCGTCTACAGCACTATGGCTACCTAAATCACGAAATAGGTTAGCTATTTCGTCATTTTCTCTATTTAAATTCCTAAAACGAGATTAGGGTTAGGATTCCTTACCCAAATCAAAGCTAGAATCGACGGCATGGCGATGGTGGGGTGGTGATTTAACACGAGGAGCAGTGGGAATGAATCCCAGTAACGATCTCCTGAACTCCCTCTCCCCCTCACTCTTCTCCTCTTTTCTCTCTTCTCTCTCCTAGGCTTAGGAAAATTCGTATGGAATAAGAGAGTGGCGAGTTAAGGTCCTTATATAGGCCCAGAACTGATGTCAATGGCCCCAGGGCCATGGTATACTTAGTTATAGCCAAAAGGCGTCTGTTTCGGGCCAACGGAGGTCATCTGGAGGTCCATTGCTCACGTACGGTCTGAAGAAAGTTTCCTGACAATGGATCTATATTAGGTTAAGGTTTCGGTCCGATCAGATTAGTGGATCGATCATGGAAGACACGTTTCAGTTCAACGGTCATCGTCACTTGATCAAGGCCACGAGGATACCAATGGATGCAGAGAAATTTTCCTGATCCAAGGGTATAGTTGGGTCAGAATTCGACAGTGTGAAACCTTAAATTTGGCCTGCAAGCGAACAGCCCATTTCACTAAAGTTTAAGTTCATTTTCTAAAGATATTTGTGTTTCTCACACACTTCGCTCCAGGCTCAAGTTGTACATTTCTGGATACTATTCGGGCTCGATTCCGGCGATGCTTGTCAAGCCCAGTAAGGTGGTCATGACCTTATATTTTCGAGGTCATCGGACTTTTGACGCGCGATCCAGGTCCAATACGGAGTTTCAATGTTCTCCCGAGAGCAACTGGGTTTTGAGAGTGATCCTAAGTTTCTAGGTAAGGTTGGGTTAGCGATTCTATTAGTTTTGGGTCTTGTAGTTCGTATAGAAAGTGGTTCAAGGTAATTCACCGATTTATTTAGCTTAGTCCTTAACTAATTTTTATCTAATTTCTAAAGGATTCGGCCATTAAGGATTTCTGCCTGAGGTGGTACTCGGGTCTTTGTACGGATTTTTCCGAAACGTTACACTAGGAAAAACATCAAATCTAAAACAAAATAAAAAGGAAAAGGGAAAGGAAAATGCTTGTTGTCGGCCCGGAAACCGTTCAAAAGTGCTAGTTGAAATTTTTGGACCTCACTATGACATATATGACATATCTGTTCCGTCCATCCATTTTACCACAACATTTTGAGACATGAACTGAAAAATTATGTAGATCCAACACTCAAGTAGCCCACACCAAAAGAAACAATGGCCCTAAGAAGTTTTTAACGATAAGTATTTGATTCAGTTTTTTTCTGTAGTGTGGTCCACTAGAGCTTTGGATATGCCTCATTTTTTCGCTCATGCCATAAATTCATCTGGCATAATGGATGAACAGTGTGGATAAGCGACATGCATCACGGTGGGGCCCACAACCATTTTGCAGCCTTTTCGATTTTTGTGTATAAAAAGTATGCAGTCAAATCAAATTATGGGAAGAGTACTGTAAATACACAAGGAAATGATCATTATGCAGTTACACTGCATTTACCTCTGAATTAGAAAATCAAACAAGCCCTAAATGTAGTGGAGAGAGGTTTTTTAAAACATTCATAATCATGTATTGGGCCTGCCTAAATGTGATTCAGATATCCAACCCACTCATTATGTGTGTCCCACTTAGATGAGGGGTTAGACCAAGTTTCGGCCACATCCAAAACTCACGTGGGCCCCACCAAGTTCTTTTATATTTTTTAGGATGTCATCACATGGTTTTAGATGGCATGGCCCACCTGAGTTTCATATACGGATGATTTTTTACATATCTCATAACCTGAAGGGGATACATTAAATTCATGGTGTTAATGTTCAACACACATTATGATGGGGCCCACAAAACTTACTAACATCAACACTTAGGATCTCACGAGGTCAATAAAGTTGGGTCACAATTTTGACTAAAATATTTGCCTCATTTTACATGTCTGGTCCATTCACTCTATTTTTCTGATCAATACTCAATTTCACTAGTTACTCGTCCATATCAAGTTACATATGAAAAAGATATTGGGCATACAAGATTGATCAACAATTTTAGTGAAATTTAATTTAAACATCTGAAGTTATTTGCTCTTCAATCTGGACTGATTAGATTATCCAAAAATGGTTAAAGGTACAATTTGTGGATGTGCCTAATAATTTAGTAATTTTTTTTCAAACATAAATTTCAATTTCCATTTAAAAATAACATTCTTTTTCAAAATGTATATTTTTGAAAACATTTTAACAAAATAAGATTTTTATTATAAATTATTTCTTAAAAAAAAATTTTAATACAAATTTTGAATTTTTATTTTCAAATTTTCAAAAAATTTCTCAAACATTATTAAAATTTTTAAACTTCTCAAAATTCTTTTTCATGTGATATTACAAATCATTTAAATATTACTTTTAAAAAAAAAATTCCACTCATATGATATAAAAACTATATATATATATATATACAGAAAAATAGAGGATTATTACCGATAGCTTTTATTCGTCGGTAAAAACCATTAGCAACGGTTATCAGCCATTGGGAAAATTTTTCATATTTATTTTTAGCAACGAACCTAATAGTCAGTAACAACATTGCTCCCAATGGACAACGTTTCGCCAGTAAATGTGTGTTTTCGGTCGTGGCGGGAACCTTTTTCCTACGATTTTAGTTCGTCGGCAAAACTGTCATGCTTTCGATTGTGGTGGGAACTCTTGATCCTAGGCAGAAACCTTCTCCTAACAGTTTTAGTTTATCGGTAAAAAGTAATATTACAGAAGCACTTGCCAAGGAAGCTAGTTTTCGTCGGTAATAACATCGTACCAGATTTTTGCCAACCCTTCAAGTCCGTCGGGAAAAACACTTTTACCCACAAACACGTTGTTCATCGGTAATAACATTGTGCTAGATTTTTTCCAATGGTTGACATCAGTTGGGAAAAACCTTCACCGATGAAAATATATTTCGTCGGTAATAACATTGTATCGGATTGTTTCCGACGGTTGATGTCCGTCGGGAAAAACACATACCAACGAAAATATATTTCGTCGGTATTAACGTTGTACCGGATTTGTGCCGACGCTACATGTCCATCGGGAAAGACACTTTTACCAACAAAAGTAGCTTTCGTCGGTATTAAAATTGTATGGGATTTATGCCGACGGTTTATGTCCGTCGGAAAAAACACTTTCACCATCGAACTGGTGCCTACAATACCAGATTATTTCCGACGGTTTATGTCCGTCGGAAAAAATACTAACAAAAATTAAATTTCGTTGGTAAAAGTAAAATTTTCAATTTTTTTTTCAAAAATTAAAAACAGCCATTGCCGATGAAAATTTTCATCGGTAAAAAGGACTTTTACAGTCCTTTTTACCTCGGTAAAAGTTTCGTTAGTAAAAATCCTATTTCTTATAGTGATGTGTTCTATCCACGCCAACCATCTGATATTTGCTAGATCATTTTAAGGCATGAGCCAAAAAATGAGGTAGATACAAGACTCGAATGAACCACAGCGTAGGAAGCTGCAGAGAATGAACATCTACAGTTGAAATTTTCTTGGGTGCCACAAAGGTTTTGGATCAAGCTAATATTTGGGTTTTCCCTTTATCCAGGTTTGTGTGACTTTCTGTACAAGTGGATGGAAAATAAACATTAGTGGCCTCCACGAAGTTTTAAACATTATGCATCCAGTCCTCATTATTTATTATTTCCTATGGTCTAGTCCACATGAGCTTTGGGTCATCTGCATTCTAGTGCTTACATGTCCAAAAATGAGCTGGCAAATGGATGGACGGCGTGAATGAAACATATACATTATGGTTAGGCCCACAAAGCTCTTCTACCACTGACTTAGGTAGCAGACGGATCACTCCCCAATCAAAGTAACTGCAAGTGCAGCTCTCTCTCTCTCTCTCTCTCTCTCTCTCTCTCTCTCTCTCTCTCTCTCTCTCTCTCTCTCTCTCTCTCTCTCTCTCTCTACCTAAGTCGCTGCAAGTGCCCTCCCTCTCTCTCCTTACCTTGCTTCATCATGATGTATGTGTTTTATCAACACCAACCATCCATTTTGTCAGGTCATGATTTCAAGGCATAAGCTCAAAAAATGAGGCAAATTCAAAGCTCAAGTAGACCACACCACAAGAAATAATAGGGATTGAAAGCTCACTGGTTAAAACTTCTTGAGCCTGGCGATATTTATTTGATATCCGACCTTTTCATAAAGCTATGTAAATTCGGACGAAGGGAAAACTCAAATATCAACTTGAGATTAAACTTTTGTGCCACCCAAGAATTTTTCAATTGTAAGTGTTCAATCCTCCTATGGTGTGGTCCAGTTGATCTTTGGATCTGCTTTATTTTTGGGCCCGTGCCATGAAATAAGCTGGCAAAATGAATGGATGGCGCAAAGATGGCGTGCATGCACATTTCACAGAAAGTTCATGCCTACAGCCTGGAAGAGATGATGACTACTTCAGATCAAGTCAATGGGAAGAATTATAAGGTCCTGGTGCGCCACCATGTGACTAGTATCTTTCTGTACAACGTTCTTTCATCTAGAACAATAATTTGATGTACCCACCGATAAATTGGAATGCGTACTGATTAAAGGCTTTTATCATACTGAGTAAACTCGGTTGGGCCCACCATAAACGTATGTGATTTATCCATGCTGTACATCCGTTTTTCCAGCTCATATTATGGGTTGAGGCCAAAATTGAAGTATATTCAAATCTTAAGTAGACCACACTACAGGAAACAGCGGGAATATTGATTTCCACCATTGAAACCTTCCTAGGGCCCACAGTGATGTTTATTTGTCATCCAACCTGTTCATAGGATCAAACAAACATGGATGAAAGGAAAACACAAATATCAGCTTGATCCAAAACTTCCGTGGTCTTGAGAAATTTTCAACGGTATATGTTCAATTAACACGGTTTCCTATGGTGTGGTCCATTTGAGATCTGGACTTACTTTACTTTTGGGCTCAAGTACTAAAATTATCTGATAAAATGAATGGACGAAATGGATAAATTACATAGATCACAGTATGGTCCACAGACTTTACTCAGTACGCTATCCACTTCCGAGGATCCGGGAGCTGCTCCAGAATCTTCCATGCGAAACCTATACATCCAACCTCTGGCCTTTATCTGCACAAGTTTTTTTTTTCCCGTCTGTAAGTCACTGGCTGAAGGGTTTTCAACATGGGAAATTTCAGCATTCCTTATCCACAATTGGATGAAGCAGATCAACGGTTCAGATCCAAGAACCATGGACCCCACTAGCACATACTGGTGTCTGGTTCATCAGGATACCACTCACGTCCTGACACACCAGGACCCTGTAATCTCATTCAATGGATACTTCAAATATAAGGAAAAAAGTCAAATCATGCATGATGTCTTCCTTGCTGGGTCAAAATTTGGATATCAACCTTTTGTAGCAGGTATTCCATGTTCTTGTATTAGCAATTATTGCATGATTGTCATTTTTGTAGGATGTGACCTTTTAAATGGGTCCTTACTTCTACTTATCTATTACTTTTTTTAAAAAGGTGGCCACATACATGAAAATGTGAGAATAACTTATATTAACCCTAGATCGTTCACTCTCATAAATGAATTAAGAATTTATGCTTGATCTCCATCATGTGCTATATAAAACCCTAAAAACTTAGATCTTGTGGTATAGAATAAACTATGTCTAGCCAAGAGCTTCTTCATTCATATAAAATGATGGTAGGATGAACAGTTTGCAGTGTGGTAGTAGTAGTAGCTGTGGATGGCATGCATAAAACATGTACATCATGGCAGAGCCCACGGAGTTCAATCTTCCACCACTAACTTGGGTAGCGGAGGGTCACTAACCAATCTTAGTCGCTGCAAGTGCGTCTCTCTCGCTACCCAATCCAAGTGCTGCAAGTGCCCCTCTCTCTCTCTCTCTCTCTCTCAATCTTAATCACTGAAAGTGGTGCGTCTCAGTGTGAAACACCCAATTCATCCAGTAGATTAGCCCTATCATGAGATTTTTTTTATTTTTTTTTTAAAAACTCAAATATATCCACCCATTGAGTGGGCCATTTATCGATTATGAAGATCACTTTTGACAAAACTCAAATATATTCACCCACCGAATGGGGCCATACTTGTATTTTGCAATTTATCAATAACGAAAAATTATTATATATGGTGTGGAAATTTTGGCCGAATCATGCCTCATAGGCCAACTTATTTGACTTGATCGATACTTGTTTTTACCATTGTATAATACTCTATAAGCATGGCCCTTCCCCACAAGAAATCAATTTAATATCATATGAGCCAATACCCTTGTCTAACCATTGTTTTGAACACTTGTTTTTTTAAATAGGACCACTAATTAATATTTTTCATTCTTCGTCATCTAATAAATGTCCACCAATTTTATTATAATTAGATGATGAAATAACCGTAGGCACCCCACAATCAGAACATAACCACTTGATTTTGTAACTTTGGTAGCCCCCGATCAAAGTGGGTACACGGTCAAAACCATGCCAGATAGATAATGAATGGGTCAGATTAAGACAGGAATAGTCCAACACAGCAAACCAGCAGCTAGGCGAGCTTATTGGCTGCCACCTTGCACAAAGGTGGCGGTGCTAGAGTCGGTTTTGCACAAAGAAGACTGCTTCAGCTGGTTCTGCACAAAGCCGGTTGTGCTTCAACCGGCTCCGTGCAAAGCCGGTGGACCCTCAGCCGGATGCAGGCTTATATGCCGGACTAACCCTTGATTTACAGTGATTTTCATTTCTGCTTTGTGTTCACTCCCCAAGTATAGGGTTGTGATGTAGTAATAAACTCGGTAAGACCGAGGTCGAATCCACAGGGACTGAAACTTGTACGTTTTCTGAAACTAGGTAGAAATAGAACTAGTCTAAGATACGATCTAAATCAAATAGATTTTAGGGAATAATTTGTGGAATAATTATCTAAAACTTAAGTAATTTAGATGAAGGAAACTAGGAATTCAGAGGAAGGAAACTAGGGTTTCAGAGGATCCACTTGTAGAGATCAGGGAGATCTTATGCCTGCATCAAGGATTATGGGATTCAAACTGAACTTTCTTGGTCTGGTTTTTAAGAGATGAAAGGTATATGAATTAGAATGGATTCCATCACCAAACCATGCCTAGGAGACAAAGTAAACGACAGAATTAAACTAATTACCAACCAACCAACAATGTATGAAGATCAGGAAGGGTACTATCATCCTACCATGCCCATGGAACAATGACGAACAACAGGGCCTCCTGACGTCATAAACATCAAAAGAGAAAAGAGATATTCAAAGCCATTGCAAACCCATTGTAATTTCAGTCACAACAGACCATTAAAGACTGAGAAAATATTCTTTTAATAATCAACTTAAAACCAAGTTCAGTTCAGAAATTCAAATTAAACGCATGAGATAGTGTCTCCCATCTCGCTACAGGCTTCACCTCTTAGCCCTAGCTAAGAGGATTAGCCACACATGGATGAGCTGAACATTAAAAAAATAAAGGAAATATAAAGGAAAAGAAGAGAAAAACCAGGCTCCTCTCTCTTTCTCCCACGTCCCAGCTTCACAGTCAAACAAAACCGAGCACACGTCCAGCAGAAAAAAAACCACCGCTGCTTCCAATCCTCCCACCGAGCACAAATCAAAACCGAGCTCCCTGTCTCCTCTTTGAAATTTCCATCCCTTCCCAGCTTTTTTTTCTTCTCCTTTATAGAAAACCCCTCTGGCAGTCTTGAGTCCCAAAAGGAATAGGTTGGGAAGCTTGTTTACGCACCTGCAGAGATTTCGCAGCTGCCAAGATTACGCAGCTAGCTATCTTGCGTAACCGGAACGGCTGGAATCCCGTTGGCTTGGTTTGTGCACAACGGTGTATTTCCAAAAAAAGGGGAACGTCCCTACGGACGGTTCTGAATGACCTAACAGATGGATGTTGTGGATTGTCTGGACATCCACTCATGGTGGCCCACAACCCCTCTAAGCCGATGTTGTCCTTTAATCTCGTAACGCAGGGGCTCTCCTTTGGCTGAGAACTGTGAGTTCGTACGTGCACCCCAACCTGTGATACTTTCATGGTTTTAATCTTCGGCAAACCATTTTCATGATGGACGGTTCAGATTAGCCACATGATCATCGCCGAACACACACCATAGCCCGCAAAAATCGGCCAGTGTCCGGTGCTAAAACAGGGCCTGCGAAAGGCTTTCGCTGTGACTTGGTGGGGCTCAATACTGACAGCGATGGAGAAATCCACGCCGTCCATTGGTTTTCTCCCGAAATTCCGGTCGGGAAAGGATGGTTTCTGCCGTCCGTTGATGCGGTCCACCGATGTTTCTCTTCCACCGTCCGTCATCCGTTTTAACGCTCGAAAACTGATTTCCGATGTATCTCAAATTTTCTCCACCTAGGCCATGGTAACATGGACCCTGGGAATATGATGAATGGTCCAGATTTTCCATCTGGAGAGCGAGTGGGGCCCACTGTTGAAAAATGGACGGACGCTGTCCGTCCGCTGTTCGTGCGTGATCGAGAAGGAGAGGGAGACGGGTCTCCCTCGCTGACTGGGAGACCCCGGTCCAGTACACAGCGGGTGCACTTAGGTACCGTGTACACATGATGCACATGCGGTCTTACGGAGATGTTCGTGAGAAATCCGCTCCGTCCATCCGTATTGTCAGCTCATTTAACGCGTTGAGACCAATTTTCAAGCTCATCTAGATAGCAGGTGGGCCCAAAATCAATGGTTTTATGGGCTGATATGTCCGTTGGGCCAATTCCATAGCGATCCAATGGATGAAATTTTACGTGTACGGTTCATTTATGGTCCTCAGGCCACGTATGGAGTTTCGAACTAATCAGATGGTGGGAACCCTATGATCTTGCATTCTGGACACTTTTCATGCCACTTGAGCTTCAATTCCTCGATTTCCTTGGGTCCCTAGCGTGCAAATCTGTCGATCTTGGTCTCATATGATCCGTCGCTCGCCTTGGTGACTTCAGACTGTTAAATCCATGCCTTTAGTACCCTTTTCCAGTCCAAGCTCGTGAATACGCCCTGCATCACAAACATGATTAAATCAGGCCATTAAGCGATATCATGCTTGTAAATCTATGCGGCAACTGGGTCTGATATGCAATATTTGACCCTCAACACTTTGGTTTGCCTGAGCCTAGCTTAATGCAAAGGAGCAAGTTAAACATTTCGTGTCCCTCTAAAGCTTAGGCTCAGGAGAATCGATCCTATCAAATTTTATATATTCAGCCTTACATGTTCCTCTCCAAATGCCTATTTAAAGGGACCTAATTTATAAAATAAAAAAGAGCCTGGAGAAAGAGACTGAAAGAAAGAAATACATAGGCAGAGAGAAGTCCTCTGATGCCCTTGGGAATAAGAAACAGAAGGAAGATTTGCTTCCCTTCTCCATTTCCTCTATTGATATCTTCTTTTCCCCTTCTGAGCTCAAGCTATATAGCCAGCATATCTCCTTGTCTAGTCTGAACATCTTTAATAAAACCTTTCCCTTTTCTTTTTATTATTTCTTCACTGTTTTAAATACTTTACTAGTAGGCTCTACTCTGACATTGTGTAAAGTATGCTATATAGTTGCCTCTCTTGATGATCTTTTGCATCAGAAAACGAAACTTAAAGGAGTAACCGAAAGTATAGTGTTCTTTTCTTTTAATATTGTCACTGAAAGACTTACCTTTTGTCATTTCTATTTATTTCATTTCCATTTCGATTTCTGTTTCTTGAAGAGTTGGTAGAATATATATTTTAGATGTGTAAATTTAGCATTTTACTGGAAGTTTTCTTGAATCCCCTTTTGAAAGCATATAGCCCAGCAAAGTAGAGACCGTGTATCACCCGAGCGGTAAATGGGTGCTTAACATTTTTATTTTTCGTAGCCGAGGCCCTTATCTAAAATCAATGCCGCTGATTAAACTAGGAGTCACTCAAGTCAATAATTCTTTGATTTTTCTAGTCTCTAGGTGATTCCATGGGTTCTAGCCAACCATCAGTTCTGGAGTTCTTTTTTATTTGGCTAGTGACAAATCCATTAAGTGCTCCAGCAAGCTATTCTATAAAACCTTGTAAAAGTTATTACACAACCAAGGAAACCAAATCAAGCTGATCATATCAATCACACCCTCCTCTGGGGCTCAACGTCTAAGGATGTAAGTTGTAAGGGGTGCTACAGGCGATACGAGGATACATCGTTACCTTCTCTTCTCAACCCTTCCACAAAGCTTTTTCTCATGAAGGCCTTAGCTCTGGGCTTGAACAAATATGGATTTTTCATATTTGGGCCTAAATTAGCCAATGGTTCGTGGAAGCTTAATACACATGCATATGCATTCTAGATTTGCGAATGACATATGCTTTATGACTTGTTAAAACTCCAAATCTTGTCATTTCAGAAATTTGAGTAATTTCAATCCTATATCTATAACTTTATGCATAAATATCCATTCACCTAACTCGACGTAGCCATCAGATTCTCTTAAACATTTGGATGCCTCGTGGACATCCCAGAGGGAAGGGAAACCTATCATTGAGAGCCCACAGAATGACGACTCCACTGGGGAGCTCACCATTAGCCAAGGCCCTACTTGAAACATCCAGTTGTACACTTTAAGGAGATTTGTTTAAACTTCCAGTATATTTCTTTTAAAGTATAATTTTACTAAGTTCAGTTTACTTTCCAGCAATCATTCACCATTCCAATCTCATATATATTGGTCATGTTTAAATTCAAATCAATCAATGAGTTGTCAATTAAGAGAAAATCAGAAAGATTATATTCGTGATTGTAAAATATCTATGTATAGCCAAGAATAGGGTTGCTAATCTCCATATATATTTGTACAATATCTCTGTAAAAAAAGAAGAAAAAAGAAATACAATAATAGAAAATCTGACATGGTATCAAAGCTAGTCGATTTCTGGCTCTTGGTTCACGTCTAACCTTAGTTCATAGCCTCCTTCCGCCGCCACCTTAACATATGGGAGACACCGAAACCCCGACGAAGTCCGGTGACGCTTCCATCGACCATAATATGCTCCTCTCTGAAATATTCATTACAAAAATGGCTGAAGCTCTGTCCAAAGCTCAGGCCTTGACCATGCTTTCTGAACCTGCGGTTGTCCCAATCGGCATCAAGTTGGATGGTTCTAACTATAAGACCGGTATCCTAGCCCATACTGTTCTGTAGGCTTCCACGGTCATTCTAGTCGAATTTCGACGACCCGCGATCGGTTGTCAGCATTTGCATGTAACCCTGAGACGTGTCCCATATATCTGAGTCGGCTCGACCTGAGACTTGTCCCAATGCGACCGCGTCGTCGTCGCGGTTCCAATGTCCCGCCTTACACGCCGATGCGGTACTCTGGCTAGGAGATGTGGGCCCGCGTTCAGTTCAAGGAAAACACCATGCGTTGTAAATCCCGAGAAAATTCATCACATCAATCACTTCACTTGTCAAAGTACACCCATTAATCTATCTCATCCCCAAGTACAAAAGCAATCTTAAAAGTCAACTTTATCCCTTACTCAAATACACCCATCCATCCCTCTCTACCATCACTCCTCTCCCATCACCCCCCTCTCCCTCTCATTCTCTCTCTCTATTTTTTTTAAACAACACCCCATGAGAGCACCCAACATCCATGGCTCTATGAGAGGAGCTAGTGTGACCCACCTTTCTATCTCTCATCTCCACCCTCCGAAACCAATCTCAACAGTTGAAATTCTTTCCTTGGAGCGTGCAGCGGTCTTCAAGAGCTTGATTTTTTTATTTATGTATTTTCCTTTCAGCATTGTACTCAAATGATAATATTAGTGGATATGTGATGATGATATTACCTGTGTGAATTGGGTAATCTTGTGGTTATGCTTATTATGAGTTAAATGTACATAAAAAAAATCCTCCTTATAGAATCCCAGGATCGGAATCTGGTGTAAGGACGCTAGGAGCCGAGAATAGGGTACTACAGAGGCTGTCGGCACCGGATTTGATGATCGAGATTCTTGTGAGTCTGATTTTCGGGTTTAGGGCGTGACACCAACTATGCTTTATGGTCCCAAGTTGTCGAGATGTACATCTCCGGCAAAGACAAGTTGGGCTACATCAATGGTGAGTTACCTCCGTCATCTCCAATCAATCTGTCCTTCCACAAATGGTGTACTGACAATACCATTATCAAAGGATGGCTGATTAACTCCATGGATCCGGCCCTAACCGTGCTTTTTAAACCTAAGGCTGTCCCGATCGGCATCAAGTTGGATGGTTCCAACTATACTTTATGGTCCTAAGTTGTCGAGATGTACATCTCCGGCAAAGACAAGTTGGGCTACATCAATAGCGAGTTACCTCCACCATCTTCGACCGATCTGTCCTTCTGCAAATGGCGTACTGACAATGTCATTGTCAAAGGATGGCTAATTAACTCTATGGATCTGGTGTTAATCGGCAATTTCATTTGATTTCTCATGGCCAAAATGGTTTGGGATTCAGTTGCTACTACATATTTTGATGGTGGCGATACCTCTCAAGTTTATGATATCCGGCACCGCGTTTCACATCTCCGCCAAGTGAGTGGCTCCCTGGAAAAATACTACACCGCATTTTCGAAGTCCCAATTCAATGGAGTGTCTTACAAATATTGAACGTTATAATAATCTTCTCCAAGAAGATTGAGTCTATGTATTCTTAGATAGTCTTGATGATAAATTGGACAATATTCGCAGCGACGTGTTGCAGATGCACCCGTTTCCCACCGTGGAGCAAGCATATGCCCATGTCCCCAAGGAGGCTCTTTGCCAGGTGGTGATGGATGCCAGCGACCACGAACCACCTCCAGGGGCGGTGCTTTCTTCGAAAGGCCTAAAGCTTAGCCTGTCTGGATCGACTTCTTAGCATATCAGGAAACCTTCCTTTAAAGCCCGTACTTCATCCAATGGTCTCAAAAATGCTCTCATTATAGCAATACGAAGCATATATGTGAAAACTGCTTCCAGTTGCATGGGTACCCCGATTGGTGGCACAAGCTTCAAGATAAAAAAAATGAAACGGTACGGCTGAAAGCGCGAGAAAGGCTGCTGTTGCAACAATCGAACCTCATCTCTCTCTCGTCCTGCCCACTGCCTTACCTAAATCAGATTTCTCTCCTGGGGATCCACGTAACCTCTGTCATGCCTTGCTTAGTCGTCGCTACAATGTGGACAGTAGTGATTGGCTCCTCGACTCTAGGGCCACGGATCATATGACGTTTGATCCCACGAATTTCTCCCATCACTCACCTCTAAGGCGTGCCAGCATTGCGAATGCTAATGGAATGACCTCACCTGTCACAAGGGTCGGATCTGTAACCCTATCACTCTCTCTTCATTTACCCAACACTCTGCTTGTTCCCTCTTTATTTCACAAACTATTATCTATTAGCCAAGTTACTACAGATTTAAATTGTGTGGTAATGATGTTTTCTGATTTTTGTCTTATTCAGGATATTCTCACCAAGGAGATAATTGGGCGTGGTACTAAGAGGGGGGATTATACTACATGGAAGCTTTCAGTTTGGGTCGTGCACATCACGTGTCTTCTACACTTGGTTCCAAGGCTCGACAAATTTGACTGTGGCATTGTCGTTTAGGACATCCGTCATTTAGGTACTTACGGCATTTATTTCCTTTTTTATTCTCTAATGTGGAGACTTCTTAATTTCAATATGATATTTGTATTTTAGCTAAAAGTCATCATGTTATTTATCCATTAAGTGTGAATAAAAGTGATACACCTTTTGCTTTAATTCATTCTTATGTATGGGGACCCTCTCCTTTATCTACTATATCTGGTGTACGGTGGTTTGTAATATTTGTTGATGATTGCACCCGAATGACCTAATTATATTTGATGAAACATGAGGATGAAGTGTTTAGTATCTTTCAGCCATTTCATGTTATGGTTCAGACCTAGTTTTCCGCTCAGGTTCAGAATTTTCGCTCTGACAATGGTGGTGAATATGTTAAGCACCACTTTCATTCCTATTTTCAACAACATGGTCTTATTCACGAGTCCTCATGTCCATAAACCCCTCAGTAAAATGAAGTCACTGAACAAAAGAATCGGCATATTCTTGAGACTGCCTGAGCTCTCCTTCTAAGCGCTCATGTCCCCACATGATATTGGCCCAATGCTATTACCACTACCGTACATTTAATCAACCGCCTTTCTTCCAAAATATTAAATTTTAAGACCTCATTATAGTCTCTGTCAGCCTCGGTCTCTCTACTTATAGCCCTAATGCTCCCTCTTCGCATATTTAGGTGTGTGGCATATGTGCACCTCCCTAAGAACCAGCGTACCAAACTTGACCCATGTGCCATTCGGTGCCTCTTCTTGGGCTATGCTACGCATCAAAAAGGCTACCGCTGGTATGATCCTGCTACCAAGTGTACCTATGTGATTATGGATGTCACCTTTCTAGAATCTGAACCGTTCTATCATTTTTCAGCATCCACTTCTTCTCTTCAAGGGGAGACACTAGATGAAGAGTTGAATTGGTTGAGCTTTGACTGGTTTGAATATCAGAATGATATACCAATAATTGGCTTGAAATCAACAAATACATATTCAGGGCTTGACATATCCTCTGAATCTAGAGGGCCTTCGGCAACTGAGCTCACATCATCAGGAGAAGAACCCGAATCCCCCCATCTCTCAGTACCTGCAGACCCATCTCCTGAGAATATTCCTGAGGTAAGCAATTTCACTACACCCTCATTTATGAATAACATAGATATGTCTACTGAGTATGCCTTAACTTTCAGGCATAACCGTGGCAAGCCATCAAACAAATACTCTCCAGACATTAAGGAAAGAAAATCGAGGTATCCAATTGCCAACTATGTTTCCACCGAAAAGCTACTTGAACTTCTCAAGACATTCTCACACGAGTTTTCCGCATGTCATATTCCCACTACAATTCAGGAAGCTTTAGCTTATCCCAAGTGGACGTAGGTAATTGAGGAAGAAATGGGAGCAGTACTTGCCCAAAGGAAAAAAAAAACAATCGGGTGCAAATGGGTCTTCTCTGTTAAACACAAGGTAGATGGATCTATAGAACAATACAAGACAAGGCTAGTTGCAAAGGGATAGACTTAAACATATGACGTAGATTATCAAGAAACTTTTTTCGCCGGTAGCCAAGTTAAATACAGTCAGGGTCCTGTTATCTCTCACATCCAACTTGGACTGGCCATTGCACCAGTTTGATGTAAAGAACGCATTTCTCCATAGTGACCTTGAAGAGGAAGTCTACATGGATACTCCTCTAGGCTACATAGCTTCTTCAAAAGATGAAGTTGTATATAAATTGCAGTGAGCACTGTATGGATTAAAACAATCACCTCAAGCATGGTTTGTGAGGTTCAATCTGGCAATGAAGAAGTATGGATTCCACCAAAGTAATTTAGATCATACATTATTTCTGAAGCACCAACGGAGCTAAGTAACAGCTTTAATTGTATATGTCGATGATATGATCATCACATGGGATGATAAGGAGGAAATCGCTACGCTTCAGAAACAATTAGTGACCAAGTTCAAGATGAAAAATCTAGGAGGACTCAAATATTTCCTGAGAGTAGAGGTTGCTAGATCAAGGCGAGGTATATTTCTTTCTCAGTGAAAATATATATTAGAATTACTATGTGAGGTTGGAATGTTGGATTGTAAGCCAGCAGACATTCCAATCATTCAGAACCACAAACTCGGAGAATATCCAAACCAAATGCCAATAGACAAAGGAAAGTACCAGAGATTAGTTGGTAAACTTATTTACCTCTCCCATACCCGTCCAGATATTGCCTACGCAGTGAGTGTAGTAAGTCAATTCATGCATCAACGTAGTAAGGATCATATGGAGGTGATGATCCAGATTTTATGATACTTAAAATCCTCTCCGGGAAAAGGGTTTATGTTTTCAAAAAATAACCATCTCAGAGTTAATGGCTATACAAACGCAGATTGGGCGAGGAATACCACAAACAGAAGATCCACCTTAGGATACTTCATGTTTGTTGGAGGGAATCTTGTTACATGGAGAAGTAAGAAGGAAAAAGTGGTGGCATTATTAAGTGTTGAAGCAGAGTTCTGTGGAATGGCTAGAGGACTTTGTGAACTCATGTGGCTCAAAGACTTCTAACTGAAATTGGGTTTGCTCCTACATCCGAGATGGACCTCTTTTGTGATAACAAGACAGATATCGCAATTACTCACAATTCAATCCAACATGATCGTACCAAACACGTGGAGGTTGACAGACACTTTATCAAAGAAAATCTCAAAGATAAAATAATTTGGTTTCCATTCGTGAAGTCCGAAGACCAACTAACAGATATTCTTACAAAGGCCGTATCAAGCAAGGATTTCTACAACTCACTAAACAAGTTATACATTAAAGATTTGGATGCTTCAACTTGAGGGGGGGTGTTGGTGTGAGTTGTCAAATCAATCAATGAGTTGTCAATTAAGAGAAAATTAGAAAGATTATATTTGTGATTGTACAATATCTATGTATAGCCAAGAATAAGGTTGCTAATCTCCCTATATATTTGTACAATATCTCTATAAAAAAGAAAAAGAAAAAAGAAATACAATAATAGAAAATCTGACACTTTCAGCATTTTACTTTTAGCAATCATTCAGCAATCTCATATTGGTCCTCTTTTGCATTCTTAACTTTATATTCCTATGTTTTCATGCCGCTGTTTAAAATAATTAAAAGAGAGAAAGACAACAGAATAAGAGAGGGTTGAGGGCAAAGAAATAGAAAAGGATAAGAAGGGAGATCCAGAAGTAAAGGCAGAAGCATCTAACCTGACCTAATCGTCTGTAATCAGAAGTTTTGTAGAATCCTGTAAGCTTTCCTTTTCTTTTCTTTTGTATAACTATTACAATCCAAATGTGATCCCTAACTCTATTTTGAATTTGATCTCATTTGTCAAAGAAAATGGGAGAGAAAACAATAGAAACAACCTCAACCTATCCATCTGAAAAGAACTAGAGCACCTTGCAATCATTAAGCCCAGAAAATAACTAGGGGTCCGTCTCCCTACAAAGCTAACCTACCACAATATCATCCAAACTTGCGCACAGGCCAACATGTCAGTTCAAGGAGATTTGTCAAATCCTAGTTCTGATTCACCTGTACAACAAACCTTCCAACCTCTACTAGATCCAGGAATAGCTAGTCTAACTTCTAGCATGAACATGATAGAGAATCTGATGGCTCGTTAACATTCTTCCAAGTAGGGGCACTGCAATCCTTTCACAGCGCACAACCACTTGCCACTCACATAAACCTCTTAAATCCCACTATCAACCAGTTCTGTAAGCCTCATATCCTATACCGTACTGTTCCGTAGACTTCCGCAGTCTTCCCAGTCGAATACCGGCAACCTTTGACCCTTAACTGGTATTTGCACGCAACCCTGCATCACACGTCGTCAACCTGAATTGACTCAAACAGACACTTGTACCCTTGCGACCGCACCGTCGCCGCGGTTCCAATGCCGCATCTCACATGCCAATCCGATACTCTGGCCAAGAGATGTGGGTCCGCGCTCAGTGCGAAGAAACGCCGCGCGTGCGAATCCCAAGAGAATCTCTACGAAATGTCACCTCAATCAATCAATCAATCAATCCCATCATGTCAAGTACATGTCAAGTACACATCACCTCTCACCCTTCCCCAAGCATCCCCCAAAGTCAAAAAGGTTCTTACACACCCATACTTCTCTTACACCATTTACCACAAAAGTCAAAAAGTCTCTTGCACATCCATCACCACCACATCCATCACCCATCCCTCTCTTTACTTACAACTCTCTCTCATTTCTCAAAGTCATTCCAAGCAACCAAGAGCCTCACGTCCAAGCATTTTTCAACCTCCATGAGAAGATTTTGTGTGGCCCACCTTTTCTACCCTTTCATCTCCCATCTCAACCATCAAAACTCCATCATCCTCCGTTGGAATCGAAGCTAAGGAGCAAAGAAGCCATTGGAGCCAAGAAGAAAAGATCTAAGGTGGGTGATCCACCGTTGATTTATTATTACAAGGCCCACTTGTGATGGGAACCTCCCTTTTTTTGTATGTATTGTGATCATGGAGGGCCCATAGTGGCGGGGCCCCTCCACCGCCATCCGATCTTTTGTTCTTTCTTTTCTTCTCTCCCTTTTCCTTTTGTATGGTAATGATGATGATGAGGTGTGTGGACCACTATGATGTTGGCATCCAAGTCACCTACCGGTGGACCCCACCCATGTGGGACACACCATGATGTTTATAGGTCATCCCAACCGTCCATAGGGAGCCCACCTTGATATGGCTAACCATGGGTGTGGTTGCCATTGAAGTGTGATCTGACGTGGGCCAGCTCCATAGTTCACGTGGTGGACTGGGTGAAAGATACATCGTTTCAACGCTGGACGCACCCAGCTCCACAGCTCAGGTAGTAGACTGAGTGAAAGATGCCTCGTTTCAACACTGGGGGTCTTGGTATTGATCCATGTGGAGGTGGCTAACATGGAGTATGTACTGACATGGTGTACTGACATGGGTGTGGAATGACAGTGGGTCCATGGGACCCACCAACGTCATCCATCCACTTTGGTAGGACACACTATGATGTATATGTTTTATCCAAACCGCCCACCACTCAGGACGGTGGACCATGCTCGTGTGAGGCCTATTTCCACGCCCAAATCCATGGCCCGCTGGCAGACTAAGCGGAGATACCTCGTTTCAACGGTGGGCCCCATGACTCACGTGGTAGATAGAGTGAAAGATACCTCGTTTAACGCTGAGGTCTTGGTAGAGGGTGGCTGCCAGTGATGTGTGAACGGGCGTGGGGTTCAGGGGACCCACCCACACCGTACATCCAGTTGGCGGGCCACACTTTGGCGTATGTGTTTGATCCAAACCATCCATCATTACTGGACGGTGGGAATCACACCCCACGTGTGAGGCAATACCATGATGTATGTTACTGTCTAGGCCTTGGGCGGCCTGGACGTTAGATACATAATATATATTATATTATGTTATATATTATATATTCTATATTATATTATATTATATATGCATATGAGGGTACGTGGGACCCACCTCTGCTCCCTTTAAATGCAATAAGGCTGCACTAGCAGCAGCAACTGTATATATATATATTATATATATAAGGGAGGCCCGACGTGGAACCACCACTGTTTTGTTAAAAAAAAAAAAAAAAATAGGGGTGACGGGTAGCAACGCTGCACGTCAGCAAGTAATGGGTCCCACGTGGTGTATGAGTACAACCAAGCCGTCCAGTTGGTGGGACCCACTGTCCATTTACGTTTGCAAGTTCTGTGGGTCCCAGCCACCAGGCATGTGTGGTATCAATACCGTTCACCCATTTGGTGACCGTGGACCCCACCTGCTGCATACGATCTATCCAACCGTCCATCCATTTGGTAAGCTAGCTCTAAGGCTTGAGACTAAAATAAGATAGATCTAATACCAAGTAGACCCGAATGCAGAAATTAGTGTCGAGTAAACGTCCACCATTGAAACCCTTCTCGGGTCCTGCAGTTCTAGATCAATTTGAAAATTATTTTTCATCTTAATTTAGGACCGTGTGACCTTATGAACAGATTATATAAGAAATAAAGGTTATGGTGGACCTTGAGACTTCTAATGGTGGGAATTACTATCACCACTGTATTTAGAGTGCAGTCCATGTGATTTAAATATATTTTTAATACTCTAAAATGATCCATAAGAATAGATGAATAGTGTGGATGGTGCGACCCACCTGATGAAGTTTCGGCCCATTGATCGGCCTGTTGATTTGGCCCATTGATCGGCCCATTGGTTCGGCCCACCGATCGGCCCATTGATTCGGCCCATTGGATCGGCCCATTGATTCGACCCATTTGAATTGGCCCATTCAATCGGCCCGATGTGATGTATGTGAGGCCCATGAGCAAGGCCCAATAAGATGTATGTGTGGCCATTACATTGTATATAAATTCCTTATGTAGGTCATGCCTTGGGAGCAATGATGGTTTGATGTCCACATTGCAAGAGCAATGATGGTTAAATGCCCGCATTGTGACTCTCCCTAGGGTCCATTGTCAGGCCCATGCTTGTAGTACGTAGGCCATCTAGGCCCCTCTTCGTTATAAATAAAGTCCATCACCATATATAACATGTTTAGTATAGTTCCATGATTCATGATCATATGCATTATATGTATGTGTGATATGAGAAGTGACTGATCATAGCATATGCCTTCGGGCAAATCGTTTATGGGCTCTCGGATAAGCAGAGATGCCCCACATGAGCGCATAATACGCACAAGATTGCTATATGACTGGATAGTGTGATTCATACATTTCGCATTGCGTGACATGGTTACTGTACGCCCTAGCGACATCAGGGTCGTAGTCGCCACCGACATATTGTGGTTAGCAGGATTGGATACTGGAAATCTTATTCTACATAAGGTACTATAGATATCCCTAGGTGAAAGTCCTTAAACCCTTATGGTACCAGGAGGTTGCTCCAACATCTAGACCGAGTGGGTGTATGAGCGCCGAGTGTCGATTACCAGACGGTCGCACTTTCCACTGTATCGTGGTCGGTTGGAAGAGGGTGTGGCCTTACCCTTCCGAGAGGAGGGGGCAAAGCTAGGCTGAGTTTGACCAGCTCGAGGAATGGGTCCGCTATCGACGAACCGAGCTCGATATTGACAGGCGGATAATGAGGTCTCTTCCACTCGCCTTATTACGCGCGATGGGGCGGCAATCTGGTTTGGAGTGTACTAGACCCCTGTGATATTCTAGATTTGAGCTGTATTGATATGTGGACTTAGATGAGGATTCGCATGCTTGAGTTGCATTTCGCACCGCATGGCTTGGTTATGACCGACATCATTCATGTCTTGCATCGCATGGCCTTGGTACGGCTAATAGCATTCATGGATTCATCAACATATTCCACATTACTCTGATATTGTATAATTGTATTACTACCTTACGCACACACTTACACTACCCTCTAAGCTTTCCATAAGCTTATGCACGACCATTGCGTGCAGGTGACGTTGGAGCGCAGAAGCGCTGAGACAGGAGCGCTTTGCAGATCATCTTAGAGCTTTTTATTCATTATCATTGTATTTCCCTTCATGCTCATTGTACTTGTAAAGTTTTTTATCATAGTGAAAATGTGATGGAGTTTTTGGTTATTGTTTGTGGGTTATGCCTTTGGTTATGCTTATTACAAATCAAACTGATGTTGAAAATCCTCCTCGTAGCATCCCAGGATCGGTACCTAGCAAATGGGTGCTGAGAGCAGAGAATGAGGTACTACGGAGGCTGTCAGCGCTGGATTCGGCGATCGAAAATTTTGTGAGCCCGGTTTTCGAGTTTGGGGCATGACAAGTTCCCACTTATCCTTTTAGAGAAAAATTGAGTCCAGTTCCAATATCTTGCAGCAACTCCATTTCCCACACATCTGCCAAGTGGAGAGAGGGTAATGCCTCAACAAGCATACTTTGGTCAATCTCAATCCAATCAATTCTAACTGCCTCACCTAAGCAAAAGTGTTGCCCAATTTCAGTTTGGACAGCCACCGGAACAATCCAATTTACCTTAGCACTCACCCTTTGCACCTACATATTCAGATATAGCCATGTCCATCCCGCGGTGGGAAATCTATTTCAATATTCTTATCTATCAGTACCCCACCAGTAAGATCCCTCTGTCTAGGACAATCAAAACATAGAAGAGGTCGATAACTACAAAGAGGAAGTCTCTCGGTCTACTGAAGAGGTATGGCCCCCCACCAAGCAATTATATGAAATTCTCCAAAGGCACTTTGAGAATCAATTGGGAGCTATGAGAAATAACATCCAAAAGAAGCACAGGGTGGAGTTGCCATCTACCCTATTTAGGGACTTATGTCCCTTCCTAGATGCCAAATTACTAGCCAACTTTGAAATCCCCAAGGTTCAAAGGTACGAAAGTATGGGTTGTCCCACTGCCCATTTGAAAGATTTTTGTAGTGAACTCAATGTTGTGACAAAAGACAATGAAATCTTGATCCGTTTGTTTCAAAAATCCGAAGCGGTGATGCACTAGGTTGGTACATATTGCTTGATAATCACAAAATTAAAATCATGGGAAGACCTTTCCCAAGTTTTCATCAATCACTTTGCATACAACCAAACTATTGCACCAAAAAAAGGCAAATTTGGGCGCCCTTAATCAAAAAAAAGTGACAAGACTACGTCAGTATATGTTAGCTAATGGAAAATATAGTTGCATAAATGAAAACACTCATTAACGAGAAAGAACAAATTTTCATGATCATCCATTCAACTAATTAATTCAAATGATCTAGATATTTGATCTCGTAATCATATGTGAACTTCTCTCAGCTTTTTCGTGTAAGGAAATAGGTGAAAGCCATGATTTGAGCTTGCATAATCGCACAATGGCCCCGCCAATCCACCCTTGTGTAGAAATCTAAGACTAAAGAGAGACCAAATAGATACACCCCTGGAAATACGGATACCTTTACTCTTCGTCCAGCAGAAGCCAACCATCTTGTGGCTACGGGGCAAGGGAGACCAACACCTCCTCTACCTGAGCCAACATGTAACGCCCCGTGTTTTCAGGACCCGAGTATATGACCCGTTTTCCAAAAACCCGAGTGTTAACCTATAAAGAGCCAAATTCCATGTATATATATATTTTTTATTTTTTTTATCATTCAAACTTAGTAGTTAGCGTAGTATGGACAAATCAAATGTAAAGGAAAGTCGTATGATCATTCAAATATACAAGAAGCTGCCCATAATGACTTATACAACCAATGTCTTTGAAATTAACAATTACAAAATGAAATAATATTACATGTGAAACAGAATAAATTACAACAATCTTGGGATGTAAAATCCTGAAGCAATCTTGAGCAAATACAATCATGCGCCCTTGTCAATTATAGCATGCTCTTCATCAATAAGAATGTGAATATCGTCTGGGCCACTTGTGCTACCTATACGGATATATATTTGATGGATGAGTGGCCAACTCGGTGTGAATTTCCATCAAGATTACACACCGCCGCATTAGGTAAGCATAGTTGTAAAAACAAGGCATACAAAATAGTACATGATGCAGTTTTATTAAATGCATGAATGCGTGAATGTAATCATCGCCCCGAGGATGCTCATCCATGCGGACATTGGGCTCGTCACCCATGTAATCATCAACCTGGGAATGTTCATCCAGTCAGACAAAATACATACATCACGTACGATAGCGATAGACGCTAGTCTATGTCATGTATGCATGATTAGCCAAACCATTATCAGTTCAATTACAATCAACCAATTTAAATAAGCTCAAGGTCACTACGGGGGCTCTTCACCAGCGTAAGCCGACAGCTCGGGCATAGGTCCCATACCACCATCCCCGACTCATGAGACTACCACCTTAAGATGTTTAATGGAAACCCGTCGACTAGTGGCCAATCATATTTTAGTATATGGGGCTTACCATCACATAGTTACACAAAATAAAAGATCAAATCCATATAGGGCAAATACAGAAACAAAGCCTCATAGGACGAATATCAAAACTAAGCCGTATAGGGCAAATATCAAAAATATGCGATAAAAGACCATCCTTAAAAACCATTTAGACATAGTAACCCCTAGCTAGTAGGCCCACATCAACATCCAGTTTGAACCACCATTCAATAACCACTACGTCGAAAGTTCATTACAATCACAGTCAATCGAGTTTCATCCTAAGTATGGGTGTACATTTATAAGTGGGAGTTTTCCACTAATGTACCAGTTTAAGTTCCATACACAATCCACAAGTAAAGCATAAGCATGAAATAACTCTGCAGGATAAATATTAAGCATGCAGTCTAGTAATTCATTTTCAACAATTAACACATGTCATTATAAGATAAAGATATTAATTATCAATTGAAACTAAATAAAAACTATCACTTAAGCTAATAGAAAAATGGAAAGCTCAAGGGAAAGAAATCATCACTTGATGTATAGAATCACCTATTAGTGTTGTTATGAGGTGCGTGCGCTCTTAGAGTCGAGTCTTATCATGAATTATGAAATTGTATAATTAGATCAAGTTTTACATACTATTTATGGTTGAGATTGTAACCTAAGGTTTGGATTTCTTGTTTTTAGGGTTTTGATGTAAAACTTAGGGTTTCAACCCTGGGTTTAGCCCTAACTTAGATTCTAGGATACTAAATTATTATTATTATTATTATTATTATTATTATTATTATTATTATATAATGGATCAAGTAATATTCATAATGGGAGTATTAATCAATCAATACTAGTAATGATGATTCACAAGCTCATAATTAAACATACCAACGCTATTTAATATTCCTATAATGACTAATAATCTATTAAATAATACGAGTAATGATGCTAAAAAATTTTACTAACAATCATATGATAAGGACGAATACTAACAACCATATTAACGAGAATTGTACTAATCCCATAATGAAAATGGTAAGTTTTCCAATGATAATAGTAATAGCTATCGATAATCAATTTAGTCATGATAATCGATACTATGATCATGAATTACGGAATCCTACAGTCAAATCCAAATCTAACCTACTATCTAGGTTTAGGGTATTGACGTAGAGTTTAGATTTCTTAGATTTAGGGTTTTATCCTCTAATCTAATTTTTAGCTTTGGTTTGGAGTTTGAAATTTTACTCCTACAATTAGCCTATAATAATAGAATGAAGTAAAAATAAGTAATAATTGTCTATTAATACTAACAACATTATTCTACGAATGACAAAATAGGAATAGCATGGTAATTGTTAATATCTAATACCTATAATAACTAATACCAGCCACATTAACTTAACCCTGGTTAGCCACATGTAATGTTATTAATCCTCATGAAAGAAAGGTAACAATGATAATAATACACTGAAATGAGTCTAGTGTGGGTTTGAAGGGTCCCATGAATAAGGTTATTTGGGCCCGCATTAAAGTAACCAGGCCCACCCAGTTTTGGTCCAACAAGTGGCCCAATTTGAGCCTGGAATCCACCTATAGACAAGGCCCGAACTGGGCCTGGTTTGGCCCAACCTGTGTTGTGTAATCAAGGCACAGAAACTGGGCCTGGGCTAGGCCGTTCCTGGCCCAGCTATTGCTGCCTATAGTGGCCTGAATCTGGGCCTGGACCTGGCCTGGTTCGGCCCAGCCATCGTTGTCTAATGGTGGCCCAAAGACTGGGCTAGACTGGGTCCACAACAAGGCGCGAACTGTCTGGTACGGCCCACTGAGATTTATGGTGGGGCCCACTGTGATGCGTGTGGAGCAATGGCAGCGGGTAGCGGCTCAGTTCAAGCTGGTGCAACACGCACCTTCTTCCTTTCGGATTCTTCTTCTATTTTTTTTCTTCCTTTCTTCTCCTTAGCAGTTATTACAACAGATCCTCTAGGACCGAGCGCACTTGCCCGATAATCCAGCAATGTAGGCCAAACTCGGCCTGACTCGGCCCAAGCTCAGCCCGGTTTGAGCTGCAGTCGCACAGTGCAGCCACCCTCTTCTTCCTTCTTCCATTTCCTTCCTCTCTTCCTCCTTTTCTTCTTTAATCTGCATAGGTTACTGTAGATATGGCTCATCTAGTAACTGATCTGAGAAACAGGAACTAACGGCTGAGCTTTCGACAAGGAAGACGACCCGCCATTAATGGCAGATCATGAACGTCCGTATTTTCCTTCAAAATGATGCCTAAGGACGATGTAAACAGGCCTATTGGAGCTTGGGACATGACCAAAATGAAGCTCAGAGGAGGTTTTTGTGGTGGGTTCGGAGGTGAAAGGTGACGGCCGATTTTTTTCTTGGACGGCTGCAAGAATGGAGGGCGAGCTCCTGTTGCTCGATCCATACCATTTTATTTACTAACACTAACGTCCCAGCACCGTCGGATCAGTAACAGATGGCCCGGATTGATTCCACTAACCGGTTTCTCAAAACAGCTAGTGAAACGGTGGTTTTTAGCCACCGGTTTTTCCAAAGAAAACCATGATCGGTGGATATTTGCCTAAATGGAAGGCTGGGATTGAAGGTTCCCCTCTCATGCGGATCACCAGCCTGGCAGCAACAGGTGACCGTTTCCGTTTTTGGAAAGTGATATATTTGTATGGCCTGTTTGCACCAAGGATTGTGTGCACGCCCTCGAGTAATATCGGGTGAAACGGCTATGTTTTGGTGGTAATCTCCCATTAAAAAATATGGACGGTTTAGATCATGAAAATGGGTAGCGGATGTGGGCCTCTGATAGAAATCACGGACGCCTTTCCGTTTGAATTGAAATATGGAGGGAAAGGAGGGAGAATCCACTTTTTTCAGGTAAGCTCGGGTCAACGAGCATTGACCGAGCTCCCCGGACCCATGCGCAGCGAGTGCACGCATACCACGTGCACACGTACACTAATGTGGGGTCCATCATGATGTTTACGAAATATCCACTCCGTCCTTTCATCTTTTAAGGACTTATTCAGGTCCTTGACCAAAGATCAAGCTGATGAAATGCCTAGATGGGGCCCACAACGTGATTTGTAGTCCTAATGGTAGTTTCCCATCAATCTAATAGTCGGATGATTCCAAAGTTGGACGTCAACGGTTAAAAGGTCCTAGTGGATCGTTTCAAAGTCTCTTATGGAATATTGTTAACCGTATACTAATATTGATATTATTTTTATTACCATTACTACTTATTACTATCATGATTTATTTTTTTATCATCATTATTACTATTATTATTATTATTCCACATACGGGTGCATTTTTAATCTTGCTGTGGGTCCTACTTCCTAGGTAATTAGGATTACCCATCTTATGATTTTATAGTATTTAAATATTGGTTTTTATTATTATCGTAGTTGTTATTCGTTATATATATTTAAGACGTGGGATCTTCTTTCTATGCATCATTTGGTTTCATTACTTAGGGTTAAGATCGCCCAGCATAAAAGTGGGGTCACTCCCTATGATCATCTAATCTTAAATTCTCGACATACTGCTAATTCCCTTAATTTGACGATTGGATCACTTAATCTAAGGATGGAGGTTACTTCCGCCAGTCTTAATGGTTGTAAGGTTATCTAGATGAAGATTCATGGTTAAATTGGTGGCCCGATGGTTTGATTGTGATGACTAAGTGGTAGATCTGTAAGTTGGACGTTGTAGATCCAACGAATGGTGGATCTGATGATCTAAGGCCTACGATTGATAATGCATGGCTCAATCTGTCTTACATGGTAGGGTTAGACCTACATCACCATTAGGATCAATGTCACCTTTTGGATGTTATGATGGTTTGTTCTTGAGAACCAACGGTCGGATGACTCGATATATGAATGAAGGTCATCTTAAATGATCCAAATGGATAAATTGAGGACCATTGGACGATGATGTGTAAGATGAGTCATGCGTGATCTCATGCACGTGTGCTTAAATTACATTTTCAAGGTAACGCCCGAGTATTGGAAAGTACGGGGCATTACATAACAACAATAACAACAGTTGCAACAACCTAGGTGGAATCCTCGGTATTCTAATCAAAATAGTCAAATGGGTATGGTGTAGCCTCAAAGGCAATTCACTCCTTTGGCCCAATCTTACATTTATACCTTGGCCACACTAGTTTAGAAACAACTTCTAACCCTCATGCAGCATAGGCCTCCACCAAACCCATTACCTATGGGCTACAATGAGAACGAATATTGTACATTTCACCAAGGCAAGGGGCACGCCATGGAATGTTATTTCTCTTTGAAACACATGATCTAAAACTTGATCGATCAAAAGAAAATCATGATCGCATCCCCCGACCAGACCGCTAGAGGCAATAACAACATATTCCAGAATTCGTTGCCACAACATGCAGCAAGTACCAGTACCTTAGGAACTCCAACCATCAATGATATTCAAGGGGAATACTTTTCCCATATGCTCCAAGCTAAACCATTACAGGTTTACAACTAGAACTTCGCCCCTCTTGTCTTACAAGGGGCATCCCCTATGATGGAAAAGGCACATGATCCACCTAACCATTCAATCAATTTAGGCTACAATCAAGGTCCATCTTAGGACCAGCAACCAATGGTGCTCATGGGAATGGCACCTAATCCACCCAACTCTTTTAATAATCCCAGCTACAATTAAGGTCCATCTTGGGACCAGCAGTGGTGCTCATGGGAAGGGCACCTAATCAATTTAACTCTTCAATCAATTCAGGCTACAATCAGGGTCCATCCTGGGACCAATAGCTGGTGGTGCTCATGAGAAGAAAACTCGATCCACCCCTTCTCTACAATTCATGAAACAACCAGGGTCTGCCCTAGGATTAGTAGCCAGTGGTGCTCACGAGAAGAGAGACAGATCCGCCTTTCCACACCAGCTCTTCAAACAATCGCTTTGCCGGGAGAATGCTTCTCCCCATTTAACACACTACATGAATCAATTCCGATAAATCTAGTCTAAATCAATCCTCCGCACAAGCCTCTTGTCCTATATATAAAGGGCAAATCCAGCACCACAACTTGATCATCAGGCATTGGTTTCTTTCCAGCACACATCGCCACAGCTTCCTCTGGTTCTTCAGGAAAGGGCAGTATCGGTCTTTAATAATAAGGCAATCCCATAACACTACCCAGAGTGCACAGAGGTTGGGAACATGAATATGAACGGACGGTGCATTTGAAAAGATATACCTAGAGGACCCCTTGCAGGTATGGCTTTCCAAAGCCGAAACCACTTTCGATGTGGTAACTCAGCTCAAAACTATTCCAGCTCAAATATCTATGTGAAAACTCCTCTGCACATCCCAGACACATCAAGAGATGTTCATCAAAACTCTTAATGACGCACATATCTCTCGTGATACCCCGCCTGAAACAGTCGCACATATAATAGGACAACTCCTTACACCATAAGCCATTCCTTTCTCCGAAGATGAGTTACCACCAGAAAGCCACAACCATGTGTGATCTCTAAACATAACCATTTTTCATAAGAATCATAGCATCTCGTTCATCCTAATTGATAATGGCTCAAGCATTAATGTTTGTCCACTTCAGACTGCCACCTACTTAAGACTGAACCCGTCCACTTTCAAACCAAGGTGCATGAGTGTCAGGGCATTCGACAATTCCCCAATGCAGGCCCAAGGGGAAATTGACCTGAAACTACAAATTGGTCCATATACATCAACCATCTCTTTCTTAGTATTGGACATTACATCATCTTTCAACATTCTCCTCGGTCAGCCCTGGATTCATAAAGTCAGACTCATTCCTTCCACCCTCCATTAGAGAATCAAATATATCCTACGAAACAAGGTATGCTCCATTTTAGCCGAACCCGAACAACTCTTTCCTATAGAGTTATCCCACCCAAGAGAACCTAGCATCTCAGTCTCAACACTTGTGAGCTAGAAAAAGATAGTCCATGACAGAGATATCAATTTGAGGTAGTGGACCATGCACTGACTCCTGTCAACTCGAGTCTGGCCACATCTTTATCTTTATTGAACATCAAATTCTCAACTACCAGCATGAGCACCAAGATGCAGCTAAGTTAGTAAAAGTATAAGAAAGGGTAGGAAAGGTGGGATTAGGATACCCCCCCCCCCCCCCAAACCATGAAACGATGGTTCCTTCCTACGAGAGAAAAGGAAAAAAGCCTAGAGGTAGGTCATTGTCTCCCCTTCACCTCAATCAAGATCATCAATGTTGGGATCATTCACCCAAATAAAAATCCCAGATCCCATCCCACCAAAGGACATCCACAAGTCCCCTCTCTTAGCCTCACCTCACAAGTAGGGGGGCAAGGGGCAAGAGCTGCCTCACATCAATTGGACATCTGTTATGGTCCCACCATAGCTGCCTCACCTCAATTAGACCTTTGTTATGGTCACAACAACCCGAGGAGTATCACGCCTTGGGAATGAAGAAGAGCATGCTTCATAACTTAAATGTTTACTTCTAAGGGTCGTTCCAAGCCCTCAGGAAATAACTTAAAGTTCATCAAGGATGGATGTTGAAACAGTCACATCTCCAATTCCTATGTCCAAGTCACAATAGTATAAACCACCGGCACAAAGGAAAAAATTAGCTTTTCACACAAATACATGCACATATACAAAAAACAAAAAACAAAATTGTTTCTTCTCATTTTGTCGTTTTTACATCTATGTACATCATACAATTGCATCTAGATAAATAAGAGAGAGAGAGAGAGAGAGAGAGAGAGAGAGAGAGAAGCTTCGCCAACTAAGTCAACTGACGAGTCAACCCCCTGACTTATCGAGATTGAGTTAATTCCAAAGTTGAGCCAGACCTTGTATATGCCATCTAACAGGTAACCTCCTTTCAGTTCTTTTGATTTGAAATAAATAATTACTTGTAGTCTAATCTATACTACTCAGCAAGTCAACTCACTAAGTTAAGGTATTGAAATGGTTGTACTTTGGTCTAGCAATCCATGAACCTTAGAACAAAGGCTGAGGACTTAGCGTGTATAATTTTACATTATGATCCCATTGATTGCGTTAGAAACCTACCGAGTCACAGTAAGTCACATTTAGTTTAAGTCGAATGGAGTTTAAGTGGAATGAAACTCCAATTGAGTTCGCTTGATTTCCAACATTTATCTCGACCATCTCACACCTATACAAGTGGGTGATCCTCCCAATTTTGTTATTTTTGTTTTACCATTATTATGCTAAATCTATCTTCATATATATGTAACATTGATGCGAATTATTTACGAGTTATATAATAGTAACGGATGTTCTATTTGAATTTTAAGTGCATTTAAATTCCAAGTGTTTAAGTTTTATTTTGAGTTCAAGTGTAGATATGATGATGAATTAGTTATATGTTTACATTATGTTAAAAAGAAAGCAAGTTTATTTGTGTCGCATTTGATGCATTCATGACACATAGAAAGATAGCACGAGTTGCACTGCCCTGATATAAAAAATGAATATAGTGCTTGCCTTGGACTTCCTAAAAGTATATCCATGGGTGCTCTACCCTGGAAGATTCAAAATGAATACAGTATTCTGTCTCGTATTCCTTAAAATCTACGATAGACGATATAATTTTGATTTTAGCACTACATGCATGGCATGATTGATTATTTTAAATTTTATTCTTGTGTATATTATTTATCTATTAACATAGAAATTTCAAGGATTGGAGGGATGTAATCCCACTGGGCCATTGTGTTGATCACTTTATTCTAAATATCTTTTCATGTGCAAAGTTGATGTTCTTTGACTGTGCAGATCTCTTCTATTAGTGCCTTGAGCGTATTAGACCTAGTTTGGTTTTTCGTTATTAATGTAATAAAAAATTTGTACTAATTCACCCAGTATAATAAATTAATTTGATTTCCATTATCGATGTATTTAGAAAACATGGATACTTGACTAGTGGATATTATCTGGGTTGGAATTCAATTCACTAAAATGTTCATCTATTTTAAATCTTAAGTATATTCGGTTTGGAGTGATTGTCTACGTTCACATACTTGGGATTTGAGTCTCGAGTCACCCAACTCGGGTATTCGAATTTTGGTGCCTGATAGAGGATTTGTTCAGATTTCAATAGATGTGTCTTCGAACTAGTTGTTTGTAGACATAATCGGGGTATAAGAACACAATTGCATCTAACACTCTAATGAAATGTTGATTTATCATTTTGCCCAAACATGTGAAGCAGCATCCAATTACTTTATTTCATACATTATTTCCAATAGTGTGGAGGAACAATATGACTTATTCTTCAAAACTTTTGTCTTGTATTTGTCAAGATGTTTTCTCTTTAAGCCCTTGACATAGTTGGAAGAATGTGTCCTTACATGTTCTTAATTGAACCTAGAGGTGTACATGAACCGAGCTATCTTGGTTAGCTCGCTCAACTTGACTCGAAAAAGCTTGATTAGACTCGGTTCAAAATTGAGTTCGAGCTGAGTCGAGCTGATTTTTTTAGCTCGAAAATGAGTTCGAGCTGAGTTCGAGCTGGCCCCATCTCGACTTGACTCGGATCGAATCCAGCTCGAACTCGACTCGACTCGGTTCGAACTCGGCTCGACTCGGTGCATGGCATATAAACTTTTTAAAAACCCTAACCTAACTTTACCCCCTTCTCTACCCAAACAAACCCACCCCCTTACCCTTACCCTTCTTAACCCACGCCCGACCGTAGATTACCCGATCTCTCCTTCTCTCCCTCTTCCAATCTTAGGTCTCTCTCTCTCTCTCTCTCTCTCTCTCTCTCTCTCTCTCTCTCTCTCTCTCTCTCTCTCTCTCAGCCTGTCAACCACCTGCTGCACCGGCACTGCTCACACAAGCTCTCCACCTCTCCCTCTCCCTCTCTCAGCTTGGCAGCCACTTGCAAGGCTGCGCCACTCGCTCGAGGCCCTAGCCCCCAAGCTCTCCCTCTCCCTTCGAGGCTGCGCCGCTTACTCGAGGACCCTGCTTGACTGTCCTGTGACCCAAACTCGGCTTGAAAGCTCAAAAGCTTGAACCTGGCTCAAACTGGTCCGATTGCTGACTGAGCCAAGCTGAGCTGGAGATGCTGGCTCGATCACCGAGCCAAGCCGAGTTCGAGCTAGGTGTGCCTAGTGACTGAGCCGAGCCGAGCTGAGGCCAGCTGGACTCAATGTACACCCCTAATTGTACCATACAAACGGTGTCAGAAGTTTTAATTATAACATTAATGAACTTACAACGTTCATCATTCCCCTACCTTGATGGAGCTTTTACCATATACCAGTGGAAATACTCTGTAAATGTCATTACACATGTTGTGGCCACTGTCATTGAAATGACCACAACAATCCCATCATCATTCAGTAAATGATCGTCATTCTCACTTCAACATGTTAAAAATAAGGTGTATTTATTAAAATATATCAATAGTTCGAGCCACTCACAGTGTTAAAGGTGAACTCATAAAGTTATTGATATGGAGTATATAAACCTAAAATACATGAATTAGAAATTATACCATAAAATACAACATTCATATAGACAAATTAATTAATGGAAATAATTATTAGATGAGAAATAAGATCAACTTCTTGTTTGGGCATGTGTATTAGTTTATGTTACGAAGATGTGTTCTACTTATTTAATTTCTATGCACTTAATTCATGAATCATTCTGGATGAAGGTCCCAAGCATGCAAGTACAAAGGCAAGGGAAATTAGGTCAATCCAATAGTATCATATTTTGCATGGTGTATATACAAAAGTGGTTTCAATTTACACACCGTTCCACAACAACAATTATAATTACAATCGACAATGCATTATAACAACTACTTTATTGTACTGATGATAATGACTAGACATAGGGAAGATCAGTTCAGATTCATTAGTAATTTATTTTTGCATGTGATGGACACTAATGATACGAGATTTTTAAAAAAATATTTAGCCAAATACGACAAGATTTAGATAAAAAAATTACATCCCTAATGAATACGGTCGATTTATATTTACATAAAATAATCATATTGCATGTGATAAAATTCCCATGCACACATTTGCTAAAAAGTTATAGTTCAACGTACAATGAAGATGAAAATTATGATAGAGAGTAGTTAACTGTATTACAAAAAGACAACGAACATGGTTGATGTGATGCGACATTTCTTGAAAAAACCACAGTCATGTTTATAAGAAAGTTAGTAAAAACATAAAGAAAGTAATGCATGGGTTAAGGATGAGTAATAGAGATAATAACTGGTCATGCACAGATATTTGTTATAGTGGAAGGTGCATGTGTAAAGAACCATGTGAGAGAAGCTAAATGATCATCATAAAAGCATGAGTATAGGAGTATTTCGAATGTTCTCTCCCCTCATAAAGAATAGTTGAATATGTTCAACAATCTCCATATAAAATAATAGTTAGTAAGATCAACATGCAAAGGGATTCCAGCCTCATGTTGAGAATTGAATGGTCACAAATAGAGGTGGGCATCGAGTCGAGTCGGACCGGATTAGGTTCTAACACCCCAGTTTTCAGAACCCGGATTACGAGACTCATGTTCACACCCCAAGTATAGGGTTGTGATGTAGTAATAATCTCGGTAAGACCGAGGTCGAATCCATAGGGACTGAACCTTGTACGTAATCTAAAAGGAACTAGAACTAGAACTAGGCGAAAATGAAATCTAAATCTAGAATAATTGAGAAAATAATTGTGATTAAAGTGAGTAAAATTAATGAAATTAAAGGTGGGAACTAGGGTTTTCAAGGATCCACTTGTAGAGATCAGGGAGATCTACGTTTGATTCATAAACACAACTGGAATCAAAGTCCTATCTTCATCAAGATGGAAGATAGTACGTTAAAAATCCAAATCTGAGCTTCTTTTGATATAGTTTTCAATAGAAAATAGGTATAAGAATTAGAATTGATTCCATCACAAAACCATGCCTATGAGATAAAGTAAACAACAGAATTTAACCAATCCACAACCAATCTAAGAGATATATGAATGTTAGGAAGGGTTCCATCATCCAACTATGTCCAAGGGGCAATGGTGAACAATAGGGCTTCCTAATTTCATAATCAAAAGAATGAAAAGAACATGCTCAGAGCCATCGCAGATCCATTGTAATTTAAGTCACAATAAGCCATTAACAACTAAAAACATTCCATATAATCAAACTAGAATCAAAAGAGAGCTCAATAACCATGAATCACAAGCAATAGAAAACTATCCGTCCTGCTGCAAGCTTCACCTCTTAGCCCTAACTAAGGGGTTTAGCCTGACATGATCATGCTAAAACTCTTAAGGAACTACATAAACAAAGGAAGAAAAACAGAAAGAAGTAAGGAAGAAAAGCTGATGCCGGCTACACGCTTCTCTCTTTCTCCCTCGTGCTCACGTCCTGGCCTCCATGGCTGCCTAAGATTCAAGCTTGCCTTCTATCTCTTTCTCTCTCTTTTATATAGGCAAGGGAGGTCGGTTCGAAAGCTGGAAGTCGGTGGATCGGAGCTTTTACGCAGCTAAAGCGTATGCAGCGACGAGAAACGCAAACAAGTTGCATTTGGATGGGAGTTTTGGGACGGATGGCCATCCCATCTTCGTTTTGGCCTTCTTGGTGATGGATGTGGCCCCCCCTTTTAATGAGTTTGGACGGTCTGGATCACTGATCCGACCATCATCAAGATCACACAATGGTTGGAGAAGCCTGGTGAGGTCTGGACGCTCGTCCATGCGTAAAATCAACGCAAGAACTACGTTGATGTGTTCGGTGAGCCCCACAATGATATCTTAAGATCAATCTACGCCGTTAATTTGGTTCCTGGCGAAAAACCAGTCGAGGAGTGGTTTTTATCGAGTTTTTGTGCGGTCCACTGTATTAAACCAACTCACCGTTCATCCTACATTTTCTGATAATTCACATGTATACGTTTGCATTGAGTAAAAAGGACACCTAAGCGAGGGCCAAGTCACCCCCTAGACATAATGGACGGTCCAGATCATCCATTTGGACGATGGGTGGGGCCCATAATCACAAACCGACGATCGGACATCCTTCACTGTTCGTTTCTTAGTTTTTTAAAGAAAGAGAAATTTACGACTGTGAACCCCACCTTTTATCCAGCAATTTTTTTGAAGCAATACAAACTTAGAATACGCACTTGGACCTCCTCGTACGGAGTCAAAATTTCAAGACGAAAATATCCCTCCTTTCACGGCTGTGGCTTTTCCTCTCCCGAACTCCCCATGAGGTCGAGTCATGTGGACCCCACCATGATATATGTCGAACATCAACACCGTGAACTTGATGGGTCCCCTTTAAATTATGGGATAGTAGAAAAATCAGCTATATACGGAACTCAGATGGGCCATACCATCTAAAATCATGTGAAGACATGCCTAAAACATATAAAATTACTTGGTGGGGCCCACCTAAAATTTGGATGTGTCTGAAACTTGGTCTGACCCCTCATCCAGGTGGGTCACACATTATGGATGGGCTGGATTTGTGAAACACATCTCGGTGGGCCCAAAAAATAAATATGAATGTTTTAATGGAAGGTAACCCCTCTCAAGTTTTGTACGTGGTGTGGCCTACAAAAGTCACGAATTAACTTGATTTTTAAGCTCTAGGCCCACCATGGAATGGTGCATCTGACTGATGGGGTAGATGTTTGACATACTTCATGATAGCGCCCACACAGCTCGACCTCATGGGTAGTTCACATGAGCTCGACTATATAGAAACTTTTCCCACACACATGTATATATACACACGACACATGTGCATGCATGCGCACGCGTGTGTGTGTGTGTATATATATAAGGGCACCGAACACCAGCCATTGGCTGGTGGTAGGGGGAGTAGCCAATCCGTTTCCTGTAGTATATCTACTCCGTCCATCAATTTTTCCATCTAATATAAGGGGTTGAGCCCCAAATTGAAGTATATCAAAATATCAACTAGATTATACCCCTGGAAACAGTGGGCATAATGATTTTCTAGTTTGCCCCGCTGATTTTCGAGTTTGCCCCGCTGAATTTCTAGTTTGCCTACTCAATTTCATGTTTGCCCCGCTGATTTTCTAGGTTGCCCTGCTGATTTTTTAGTTTACCCCGCTGAATTCATAGTTTGCCCCACTGAATTTCATGTTTTCCCCGCTGAATTTCATGTTTCACCCGCTGAATTTCATGTTTGCCCCGCTCATTTTTCAGTTTTTCCCGCTAAATTTTTTATTTCCCCCGCTGAATTTCATGTTTGCCCCACTCAATTTGTAGTTTTTTCTACTAAATTTCATGTTTCCTCTGTTGAATTTCATGATTTGCCCTGCTGAATTTCATGTTTCCCCCGCTGGAAATCAAGTTTTCCCCGATCAATTTCATGTTTTACCCGTTGAATTTCATGTTTGCCCCGTTCAATGTCTAGGTTTCCTCCCTCAATGTTTAGGTTCCTGCCCTCAATGTCTAGGTTCCCTCCCACATATGGGGTTTTGATGTATACATAATCCGATGAACATGATGTATTACAAATAAAACATCATTGTGAGCATAGCGAGCGTAATCGGATTGCGTACTAAGTTAGTCAATACGCTCCCATTGTACTAAGTAAACTCAGATGGGCACACATTGAATATATGTAGTATATCCACGGCGTCCATTCGTTCTTCCATCTAATTTTAGCAGTTTAGCCCCAAGTTGAAGCATATCAAAAGATCAAGTGGATCATACCACGGGAAACAGTGGGCATAATGATTTCCACCGTTGAAACCATAGTGGGCCCAACAGTGATGTTTGTTTGTTATCAAACCTATTCATAAGATCATATAGACATGGATTAATAGAAAACACAATTATAAGCTTGATCCAAAACTTCTGTGGCCCCTAAGAAATGATCAATATAAGAAGTTTAATTCAAAATTTTCATGTGGTGTGGTCCATTTGAACATTGGATACGTTTAGATTTTTAGGCTCAATCCATGAAGAGTCTTGCTGATCGTCGGCGTCGTCCCTTGGAGTTTGATGTAGGGGACCATGTGTATCTCAAGGTCTCGCCCATGAAGGGCGTAGTTCGATTTGGAGCGAAGGGCAAGCTTGCCCCGAGATTTATAGGACCTTTTGAGATCACTGGGCGCGTTGGCGCCGTGGCCTATCGGCTTGCCTTGCCAATCTCAGGTTTCGCCTCTACAATTCTGTTTTCAATGTCTCCATGTTGAGGAAGTGTGGAGTGGACATCGATTTCTGTTATCAGATTCAAGCGTCCGATTAGAGGTTGCCCGTGAGATCGCTTCCCTATATTGATTCGCCCGAATCAGTATCCTTGATCGTGAAGGAGCAGTCCTCCGGACCAAGGTCATTCCGTTGGTGAAGGTTCGTGGGGTCACCATTATCTGTTGAGGAGGCTTCTTGGGAGCGTGAGTTGCCGAGATTCGAGAGCGTTATCCCCATCTTTTTGATGATTGATTGATGTTGCATTGTTGTATGTTATTCAGAGCTCGAACTTCTTCTAAGAGCAGACATAGGTCTACGATCCCTCTCAAACTTACTTTCCTAGTCTAAACCTCTCATGTACGGACAGATCAATTTGAGGACGAAATTTCTATTAGGAGGGAGAGTGTTGTAAGACCCGTGTCGCTAATTTTCCGTCCCTTTGTTAGTTAAAGCTTTAGGTCGTTCCTTAGGTCAAATTCGCAACCTTCGCACCGTATTCGGTGTTTGCGCACGATCTTAAGCCGACCGCGCACCGACGTCGGCTTGTTCCGAAAGTTATATCATAGCGACGGCGTCGTCCGGTTCCAACGCGTGACTTGCGCACCGAACCGATACCGAGGCAAGAAGATGCCGATCGGCGTTTATTCCGAAGAACACGCGCGTTGCGAATTTCGAGGGAATCTCTACAATTAGTCCCATCAATCAACCATTAAAGCATCCCATACCTTAAGTACAACAACCCATCTCCACCTTTTTCAAAAGTCCACCATTCTTTCCACCTCACCACTCCTCTTTTCCAAATTTCAACAACAACCATACACCTTTTTACAATTTTCAACCCAAACCATCCCCCATCACTCCATCACCCATCATTCTCTCTTTCTCTCTCTCTCCCTTACAAGTCTTTCTCTCATTTCAACTCTCCCATAGCAAGTCCCATACGTATGAGTCCCCCATGGTGAGAAAATTTCATTTGTGAGGCCCACCTTTCCCACCCCTTCATCTCTCATCTCAACCATCCATTTCTCATCTTCCTCCATCAAAGAGGAGCTCAAGGAACTAAGGAAGCCAAGGGAGCAAGAAGATCAAGCGGTGGGTGTTTGGATAGGATAGTTTTTGATGTTTTTAAGATAGGCCAAGTGAGGCCAACCGATCAATGGTTCGGATCTCACTTTGGACCCTATGATGTGGCCAAAGGCCCACTTGGATCATCATGATCATTCCATGATGGGGCCATTCTCCATGGACCCCATCATGATGTTTACCTTCTTGCATATTTAGGGTCATCTAGACCGTCTGATTTAGTGGAGAAGGGATCTCTACCGTTGAATTTTAATTTGATAGGCCCACATGTAATGGGACCCACTTGATGTATGATTTAGTGCAAGGGAGGGCCCATAGTGCCGGGGTCCCTCCATCACACGGTCTCACTCTCTATCTCTCTCCCTTTTTATTTTATTTTTATTTCATTTTATTTTATTTTGTTGTATGATGATGAGGTTGTGTGGCCCACTTGAATGGACCCCACCATAGGGTATGTATTCCATCCAAATCACCTACAAGTGGGGCCCACTTTGTGTGTAGTATCCACACCATTTTCCATGAGGTGGCCCACCTAAGCAGGGCCCACCCCTAATATATTTACAAGGGTCCAGCGTCCAGGGACGCTGGACGTTTTGGGAAAAACAGCTTGCCAATGGGGGTTGTCCACTCATGTAGGCCCCACCTTGATGTATGTATTAAATCCACACCATCCATTCCTTCCCTAAGCCCTTTTTAGGCGTTGACCTGAAAGATGGGATCCATCAGACCTTCAGGCGGGCCATACCATAGCAAATGGTGGTTTTCACCATTGAAAACTTCCCTGATTGGTTATACACTGGAATATGTCCAATATTGGACTTGTTTTGCTCATGGTGGGCCATGGAAGAACACTGGACGGCGTGGATTCACTGGATGCGGACCCCACCTATAAAATCTTTGGATTTTCAAAAATCAAAAAAAAAAAAATAAGAAACATACAGCAGCTGCTGCTGCTGTGTCAGGCGGCAGCAGGCGCTGCCTGCGCCAGCGTCCGGGCGGACGGGTCCAAGTACAGCCACCCACGGCTGTAGCCGTGGGCCCCACCTTGATGTTTATATACCATCTAAGCCGTTCATAGGGTGGGCCACCCCCTGACATGGGCTCACCCCAAAAATCAGCTTAATCTAAGACTCAGGTGGCCCACACCGTAGGAAACAGTTGGAATGAGCCCCTACCTTTGAAACCCTTTTCGGGCCCGCAGAAGTTTTGGATCAGGGTGAAATTTGTTTTCACCCTTCATCTGGGCCCATGGGACCTCATCAACGGGTTGGATGAAATATAAACCTTACGGTGGGCCCCACATGGAGCCCACATTGATGTATGTGTTTCATTCCCACTGTCCGCCTGGACGGTGGACGTGGAGCCACTGTGATGATTGTGTGGGCCCACTGTGATGATTGCGTGGAGCCCACTGTGATGTGTGCGTGTGTGTGTATATATATATATAATATTATATATATATATATATATATATAATATTATATTTCATATAATATTATATGTATTGTGTATATATATATTATATACTATATATATATATTATATACTATATTATATGTATATATTTTTACTAATGTTGAGGCCCGTGATTGAGGCCCACCTTGACATATAGGTAAGGCCCACCTCAGTACTTGTGGCCCATGGTTGAGGCCCACTTTAATGTATATATAGAGCCCATGGGTCGGGGCCCATTTAATGTATTAGGGGCCCATGGGTCGAGGCCCATTGAGATGTAATGTGGCTAATGGGTTGAGACCCATTTGATGCATCTATGGGGCCCAACTGGCGAGGCCCATTTGATACATATAAGGCCGTAAGATTAGGCCCATTTAATGCATTCTAAGGCCCACGGGTTATGGCCCATTGCAATGCACATAAGGCCCATTGGTGTGGCCCATTGTTGTGGCTCGCTTGATGAACATGAGGCCCATATGATACGGCCCATTTGATGTATTGAAGGCCCAATGAGTTATACCTAAGGTTCATTGCAATGTGCAGTCCCAATATGATTTATGTAATGATGTTTACGTCAGGGCTATGCCTTGGGAGCAATGGTGGTTTGACGTCCACATTGCAAGTATAGTGTGGTTAAATGTCCGCATTATGACTTTCCCTAGGGCCCATTGTTAGGCTCATACGTCTGATGTGTAGGCCGTCTAGGCCCATCTTTGTTATGATTATCATCCATTCTATATAGCATGCTCAGTTCCATGATTCATGACCATATGCATCATACGTATGCTTGATATGAGAAATGACTGATCATCGCACATGCCTTCGGGCAGATTGATTAGGGGCTCCCGTATAATGAGTGTTGGCATAGCGAGCGTAATCGGATTGCGTACTAAGTTAGTCAATACGCTCCCATTGTACTAAGTAAACTCAGATGGGCACACATTGAATATATGTAGTATATCCACGGCGTCCATTCGTTCTTCCATCTAATTTTAGCAGTTTAGCCCCAACGGTACGATTTAGGATACAGGGCTTACAATACCACGGAAAAAAGTGGGCATAATGATTTCCACCGTTGAAACCATAGTGGGCCTAATAGTGATGTTTGTTTGTTACATAAGATCATATAGACATGGATTAATAGAAAACATAATTATAAGCTTGATCCAAAACTGTGGCCCCTAAGAAATGATCAATATAAGAAGTTCAATTCAAAATTTTCATGTGTTGTGGTTCATTTGAACATTGGATCCGTTTAGATTTTTGGGCTCAATTCATGAAATTTTCTGTTAAGTTTGCCCGCTGATTTTCTAGTTTATCCCGCTCAATTTCATTTTTCCCCGCTCTATTTCATGTTTGCCTCGCTAATTTCCTAGTTTGTCGCTCAAATTCAAGTTTCCCATGAATTTTCAGTTTACCCCATTAAATTTCTAGTCTTCCCGAATTTCTAGTTTTCTGCTCAAATTCAAGTTTCCTCGTTGAAATTCATAGTTTGCCCCGCTGAATTTCTAGTTTTCCTCGCTGAAATTCATGTTTGCCCCACTCGTTTTCATGTTTGCCCCCCTGAATTTCAAGTTTGCCCCGCTCAAATTCAAGTCTACCCTACTGAATTTCAAGTTTCCACTGCTTAAATTCAAGTTTCCCTCGCTGAAAATCAAGTTTGACCCATTGAATTTCTAGTTTGCCCCACTGAATTTCTAGTTAGCCTCGCTCAATTTAATGTTTCCCCCACTGAATTTCTAGTTCGCCCCACTCAATTTCATGTTTGCCCCACTCAATTTCTTGTAATTGCCACTCATTTTTGCAGTTTAGCTCACTGAATTTTCAGTTTGCTCCACTGTTTTTCTAGTGTCCCCCGCTGAATATCTAGTTTGCCCTGCTCAATTTCATATTTGCCTCGCTTATTTTGATAATTTGTATTGCAAAATTTCTGGTATTTCCTCGCTCAATTTCTATCTATGTTTCATATGAACCTTGTTCAAATTCATGAAATGCTACATTGTTTTCATTTATTTCTGATTTTGTACAATATGTTTATGTTGTGAATTTTATGTTTGATATGTTTTTCATTTCCATCTTTGCAGGTGACGAATATTCTGGTGTAATCCCCAACCCAACCTCTTGGTGTACACTGAAATGGTAGTTTGAGAAGGTGAAGGGTGGATTGGAAAAGCATGATAGTCGGCTAAATTTGTTTAGTCAATCCCCATTTTTATTTCTATTACATGCTATGTATGTTTTCTTTGTTGGTTGCTAAAAAAGGAAGACAACAGGCCATCTATACATCTTCGAAGATAAAGGATAGCACGCATTTAACTGAGAGACCATTCAGAATTGGTTTCTAAGCAATCATGAGATATTCTTGGCATTCTAGAGTCATGCAGCCCCAAGATATTAAGCTAGGATACTTTCCAAAGCACAACAAACCAGTTGAGAACGGGTTCCCACCGAAACACATCCCCCAATGTCACTTGTAGAATTGCCATAAGGTACAGGTTGTTTATCTCAATATCAAGACTGAATCAAGCACATACAATACACTAAACAAAAGATGCTTACACCCAAATCCATAGCTCAACTGGCAGACTGAGTGAAGATACCTCGTTTCAACACTTGAGGTCTTGGTATCGATCCCTAGTGGGGGTGGCTAACATGGAGGGTGTGCCACGGCCGTGGCTGTAGGCCCCACCTTGATGTTTATATACCATCTAAGCCGTTCATAGGGTGGGCCACCCCCTGACATGGGCTCACCCCAAAAATCAGCTTAATCTAAGACTTAGGTGGCCCACACCGTAGGAAACAGTTGGAATGAGCCCCTACCTTTGAAACCCTTTTCGGGCCCGCAGAAGTTTTGGATCAGGGTGAAATTTGTTTTCACCCTTCATCTGGGCCCATGGGACCTCATCAACGGGTTGGATGAAATATAAACCTTACGGTGGGCCCCACATGGAGCCCACATTGATGTATGTGTTTCATTCCCACCATCCGCCTGGACGGTGGACGTGGAGCCACTGTGATGATTGTGTGGGCCCACTGTGATGATTGCGTGGAGCCCACTGTGATGTGTGCGTGTGTGTGTATATATATATATACATATATATATATATATATATATATATAATATTATATTTCATATAATATTATATGTATTGTGTATATATATATTATATACTATATATATATATATTATATACTATATTATATGTATATATTTTTACTAATGTTGAGGCCCGTGATTGAGGCCCACCTTGACATATAGGTAAGGCCCACCTCAGTACTTGTGGCCCATGGTTGAGGCCCACTTTAATGTATATATAGAGCCCATGGGTCGGGGCCCATTTAATGTATTAGGGGCCCATGGGTCGAGGCCCATTGAGATGTAATGTGGCTAATGGGTTGAGACCCATTTGATGCATCTATGGGGCCCAACTGGCGAGGCCCATTTGATACATATAAGGCCGTAAGATTAGGCCCATTTAATGCATTCTAAGGCCCACGGGTTATGGCCCATTGCAATGCACATAAGGCCCATTGGTGTGGCCCATTGTTGTGGCTCGCTTGATGAACATGAGGCCCATATGATACGGCCCATTTGATGTATTGAAGGCCCAATGAGTTATACCTAAGGTTCATTGCAATGTGCAGTCCCAATATGATTTATGTAATGATGTTTCGTCAGGGCTATGCCTTGGGAGCAATGGTGGTTTGACGTCCACATTGCAAGTATAGTGTGGTTAAATGTCCGCATTATGACTTTCCCTACGGCCCATTGTTAGGCTCATACGTCTGATGTGTAGGCCGTCTAGGCCCATCTTTGTTATGATTATCATCCATTCTATATAGCATGCTCAGTTCCATGATTCATGACCATATGCATCATACGTATGCTTGATATGAGAAATGACTGATCATCGCACATGCCTTCGGGCAGATTGATTAGGGGCTCCCGTATAAGGGGTGTTGCCCTACATGACCGCACGATACGCGCAGGATTGTTGCATGACTGGATAGTGTGATTCATGCATTCGCATTGTGTGTTATGGTTACTGTACGCCCTAGCGACATCAGGGCCGTAGCCTCCACAGACGTATCGTGGTTGGCAGGATTGGATACCGGAAATACTGTTCTACATGGGGTGCGATAGATATCCCTGGGTGAAAGTCCCTAAACCCTTATGGTACCAGGAGGTTGCTCCAACGTCTAGACCGAGTGGATGCATGAGCGTCGAGTGCCGATTACCAGAAGGCTACACTTTTCACTGTGTCGTGGTCGGTTGGAAGGGGGTGCGGCCTTACCCGCCCGAGAGGAGGGGGCAAAGCTAGGCTGAGTCTGACCAGCTCGAGGAATGGGTCCGCTATTGACGAGCCGAGCCCGATATTGGCAGGCGGATAGTGAGGTCTTTTCCACTCACCTTATTGCGCGCGATGGGGCGGCAATCTGGCTTGGAGTGTACTAGACCCCGGTGATATTCCAGATTTGAGCCGTATTGACATGTGGACTTAGATGAGGATTTGTATGCTTGACTTGCATTTCGCATTGCATGGCCTTGGTATGGCCGACATCATTCTTTGCACCGCATGGCCTTGGTACGGCTAATGGGATTCTTAGCATTCATCAGCATGTTCCGCATTACTCTGATACTACATAACTACATTATCACCTTGAGCATACACTTTCACCACCCTCTAAGCTTTCTATAAGCTTATGCACGACCGTTGTGTGCAGGTGACGTTGGATCGCAGCAGCGCTGAGGCTTGGACGCATGGCTGATCTTTTGGAGCTCTTTTTTTGTCTATCATCATTGTATTTCCCTTATGCTCATTGTACTTGTAAAGTTTTTGATTATAGTGGAAATGTGATGGAGTTTTTGATTGTTGTTTGTGGGTTATGCCTTTGGTTATGCTTATTACGAATCAAACTGATGTACAAAATCCTCCTTGTAGCATCCCAGGATCGGAACCTGGCGAATGGGCGCTGGGAGTCGAGAATGGGGTTCTACGGAGGCTGTCAGCGCCGGATTCGGCGATCGGAAATTTTGTGAGCCCGGTTTCCGAGTTTGGGGCGTGACACCCAATCTATGGCTACGGATTATAACCGTAGCGAATAAAATTTTACATGTAAAAAAAGAAAAAAAATTGCACAGGGATACGACTATAGTACGGTTATAATCCGTAGCCATAAATAACAGTAATTCAGCAATCAATCGCAGATCCTATGATTCCACTGCAAGTCGCTGTCCCAATCAGCGATCAATAGCAGATTCCGCGATTCCACCCCCGATCTATGGCTACGGATTATAACTGTAGCGATAACCGTAGCTATAACCGTATCCCTATGCTATTTTTTTACATGGAATCACCGGATCCGCGATTAATCGGAATCCTCTTTGCCTTAACCTTTCCCTCACTACTCTCACCCTCTTTGCCTCCCTCAACCCTCTCAAATCGGAATCCCCAAGCCTTCCTCCATTTCACCTTTCATCTCATTCTCCCTTACATCATTCCCACTCCGACTTCCATCCTCTCTTCTTTATTCACCCTAGAACCTCATGTCATCCATTCATATATAATACAATTCAGAAAAACTTGTCTTTATTAGGATTTTTTCTTACCCTTCGAAAAAAAATGGTCCCCATTTTTCCATCTGTAGATTTTTCATTTGTATGTATAGTATAAGTTATCTAAATAGAAAGAAAGGAAAAAGTTGCAGTATCACTCACTGCTGTTGCTGCTGATGCTATTATCAGAATCTTACATTAGACCACATGCATTAAATGGAAAAACTGAGCTTCCATGTTGTACTTGGATCGTCTCATGAGAGAATTGCTACAGAACATTAACAATTCTATCCATATGTATAGTGTTAACATGTTGTTTCATATGTATAGTGTAGAAGCATTGTTTGCTGCTTTTATGTTGGTTTACACAGGATACTTTTTCTAGTCTATGTTGAGAAAATTGTGATGTAAACCATTATTAAACACCAGCATGGTATTGAAATTAGGTTGTCATTGTATGTCATGGATATTGTGATTTCTTTGCAATCATTGCGGAAAAAGGAAGAAATTCTCTTGTGTTATGTTTGAACGGTAAGGACAACCAAAGTGGCATTAGTAGAATAACAAGAAGATCATTTAAGGATGTTAATTTTCTTTTCTAAGCACCTCTAATTACCCTTTTCTATTCAACCATGATCTCCATTGACAGGTTATCTTGCGTCTCTCCTCAAACTTAGTCTCTCTAATCCATTGGAAAAATCCCTGGCCTATGCTCTCATGAGACAACGCTTTCAGTTTTGCATTCTGCATTAGCCAATTCATCATAGAAAATTTTGAGATATCAATCCACATGAGACTATTGATAGTTGGAAGGATTTCACCTTTCAAAATTCCGTGATAGCTGGTACTTTTGAAATAGGTTTTTGGGACTTCATGAGCACGAAGAAATCCCTGCAGCCTGCCAGAGTATATCTGACATTACCTGTTTACGCATGGAAGAAAGACTAGCCTACTCTTTGAACAGGTAAATCAATTTAAATTCTACACTGCACTTTTGAATTTAATTCATCTCCTCATGAAAGTACTTTGAAACAATCTCTTTCTTGAACAACAAATGAGGATTTTTATGCATTCATGCATATTAAGTATATGCATGCATGTATATTATACATATGAGTATGTCAACATATATGAACCTGAGACACTCAAGGTTGTGACAGAAAGCACTGCCATTGAGCTAAGGCTCAATGCCCCTGGCCTGACTTTGGTGTAGTATTCCCGAAGAGTGGGTGCACACCTCCCTCCCTCCATCCGCAATTGGTGGGAGACATGTACACTGGCTTTTGGTGCACAATGTTTGATGGCAATCTTTTTCTGTATATGCATGTATGTCTGTCTGTGTGTGCATGTTTATGTATTTCTGTTTGTAGTTTTAGGTGAATGGAGGGTGACACATTGTATTTCTGAATATCTCCCTTTTCTGTACTCACTTTGAAAGAATATACCATCCTTTTTATGGTGTCCTGAGCTTCAAGTGCTTTTGTAAAGGAAAAGTGGATTCTTACAAGAAAATTTCTTGTAGATCCCAAATTTTTCTGTTTTATTTTTTATTTTTTATTTTTTTAAAATATTAGTGAAAATTAATAATAAATCTTAGGTTTTCTATCATTCCCTTTTGCATTTTACCTGGTAGACCCAAGGGCCTGTTTGGGACATGGGATTAGGTGGTATGGAATTGCACTTGTTTCTTACAAATTCCATCCGGCGTTTGTAAATGACCAAAGGATTAGATGAATACAGGTATCATATCATCCAGTCCCAACAATAGAAACTACGGGATTTCTAGTGGAGATACACTGCAACTTTTACAATTGGAATCCATTATTCCAATAGGCCTTGAGAACTCAACAATCAAACTACCATTTCACAATTTGGGTTTTTGATTTGTTGGGATTGTGTATTTGTTATTAGTGGTTGGTTTTTTTATTTTTAATAATTTGCAAATGCGAATTCTTTGTGATTTTTGAATTTCCAGATTGCAGGGTGTATGGTTGCTCTACTGGTAATGGCTTCTACTCTACTGGCAACAGTGGCCATTCTACTATGTGATTTTGACCATATCAATTAGGTCTTGTTTCTAATTCTGCTTTTGCTCCCTGGCAGATTGTTCAGCATTCATTTTCTTTTCTTTCTATCTTTTGTGTGTGTGTGCATTTGAGTGTGAATGTGTGTATTTTGAAGGTCCGTGAAGCTTGGGAGGCGGCATCAGAAAGTGGTAGACCAGATGTTGAGTTGATTCTTGGCGGTATGACTCTTCTAACTCCGGATGACATGTTTGATTTGTTGTTAGGGTCTTCTAACCACTTCTAATTTATCTCCATATAACATTTTTAAAAAGAAGGAAACTAAAGAGGAAAAAAAGAGAAGAAAATATAATCTATATCGGCATGTTGATATCATGCAAAATTTTATGGGGACTAATTGAGGCGACAAGAAAGCCTGCCAATTCTAAATCCAAAATGGTTGAAATGCTTGAAATATTGTACTATATGCATTGTATTTTATACATTGTTAAATATACATTGTACATTGTTGTCCCACTCATGTACCATTTCCTATTGTATACATTGTGTTATATACATAGTTTAATATACATTGTACATTTGATATTTTTCTATCTTTAGTAGGGTGACATGCAATGTCACATACGGTTGCATCTGCAATCCTCGAAAAGGCTCAAAATTTTCCCTCCCTCATAGATTCAGTTTGCCTCGGTGAATATCATGTTTGCCCCACTCAATTTCTAGTTTGCCCCGCTCAAATTCAAGTTTCTCCCGCTGAATTTCATATTTGCCCCGCTCAATTTCATGTTTCCCCCACTAAATTTCTAGTTTACCCCGCTCAATTTCATGTTTCCCCCGCTCAATTTCTAGTCTGCCCCCCTCAATTTCATGTTTCCCCCGCTGAATTTCTATTTTGCCCCACTCAATTTCTAGTTTGCCCCGCTCAAATTCAAGTTTCCCCCGCTGAATTTCATGTTTGCCCCGCTGAATTTCTAGTTTGCCATGCTCAATTTCATGTTTCCCCCACTAAATTTCTAGTTTGCCCCGCTCAATTTCATGTTTCCCCCGCTGAATTTCTAGTTTGTCAGGCTCAATTTCATATTTCCCCCACTGAATTTCTAGTTTGCACTGCTCAATTTCATGTTTCCTCTGCTCAATTTTTATTTTACCCCGCTCAATTTCATGTTTTCCTCGCTGAATTTCTAGTTTGCCACGCTCAATTTCATGTTTCCCTCGCTGAATTTCTAGTTTGCCCCACTCAATTTGAAGTTTCCTCCGCTAAATTCCCAGTTTACCCCGCTCAATTTCATGTTTCTCCCACTGAATTTTTCTTCTTTCCTCTCCCGACTCCTCCATCCTAGCTGACCAAATCTGATTCTCTGATTACTTCTCCCCCTCTATGACTATCCACCTTCCACTAAAACCCTCTCTTTTCTTCATTTTGTATTTTCCCTTTGTCCAGTGGAGAATACAGACCCCATGCACGTCATTTTCGACTTTTGTGAACCTAAGAAAGGATGAAAATGGTCCCCACGAAAATGGTCCCCCATCTAAGAAGCTTCGAACGGCAGGTATATTCAAATCACTCACTTTTTGTGAACCCCACTATATATTATACTATATATGCGCATGGTCATTTCCATGCATTTCACGATCATTCACGGTGATTTCGTGTTGAGTCATGGTCATTTCCACGCATTTCACAATCAATTCCCTTCACTTCATGGTCATTTTCATGCATTTCACGATCAATTCGCTTCACTTCACGGTCATTTCCATGCATTTCACGGTCATTCTTGGCTATTCCGTGTTGATTCACGGTCATTTCCACGCATTTCACGGTCAATTCCCTTCACTTCACAGTCATTTCCATGCATTTCATGGTCATTCCCGGCGATTCCATGTTGATTCACCACATATGATTTTAGGGTAGGAGTAGCTACTTTAGCCAGCCAACCTAGTTATTTTCCACTATTTTCCATCAAGTCAATGGTCGAAAATCCATTTCATTTACTTCACGGTCAATTTCAATCAGTTCGCGGTCAACTCAATTCATTTCATGGTCAATTCCCTTCACTTCACAATGAATTCCATGCATTTCATGATCAATTCCCTTCACTTCACAGTCAATTTCATGCATTTCATGATCAATTCCCTTCACTTCACAGTCAATTTCATGCATTTCATGGTCAATTCCGGCAATTCCCCTCACTTTACGGTCAATTCCCTTCACTTTACGGTCAATTCCATGCATTTCACGGCCAATTACGGTGATTCCCCTTCACTTCATGGTCATTTCCATGCATTTCACTGTCAATTCCCTTCACTTCAAGGTCCATTCCATGCATTTCACGGTCATTACCATGCATTTCACGGTCAATTTCGGCGATTTCGTTTCATTTCACGGTCATTTCTAAGCATTTCATATAAATATGTTAGAGAAAAATGTAGGTAGAATAAAATTCTTTATATGCTTATATATACATATTCATATAAATATGTGTTAAAGAAAAATGTAGGTAGAATAAAATTCTCCATGTAAAAAAAAAGAAAGTGCATAAGATACGGTTATAGCTACGGTTATAATCCGTAGCCATAGATCGGGGGTGAAATTGTGGAATCCGCGATTGATCGCCGATCGGGACAGTGACTTGCAATGGAATCACGGGAGCCGCGATTGATTGCCGAATTATGGGCTATCTATGGCTACGGATTATAACTGTAGCTATTGCCGCACACGCAGTCTAGCGGCAGTCTTTTTTTTTTGTTGTGTTGCTTTTGTGGGTCCCATCATGAGGTCTGTGTTATTTCCAAACCATCCATATATTTGGCGAGCTCATATTAAGGCTTGAGACGAAAAATAAGATAGATCTAACTATCAAGTGGACCACACTATAAAAGGCAGTGGGGAATTGAACGTCTACCATTGAAACCCTTTTAGGGGTTACAGAAGTTTTGGATCATTATGAAATTTGTTTTTCCTCTTCATCCAGGTCTTTGTGACCCTATGAATGAACTTAGATGGGGAGGATTTCTCACAAACATCATTGTGGGCCCCCTAAAGGTTTCTAATGGTTGATGCTCATTCAACACTGTTTCCAGTAATGTGGTACACTTGAGATTTGGATATACCTCATTTTTCATCTCATATCATAAAATGATGTGGAAAAATATATGGATGGCATGGATGAAAAGCATACATCATGGTGGGGCCCACAGACCACCGACCGTCCGCCATTAGCTGGTGGCAGGGGGAGTACCGAATCCGTTTCCATCAAAAGGAGGGGTATTTTCGTCCTGAAATTCTGACTCCGTACGAGGAGGTCCAAGTGCGTATTCTAAGTTTGTATTGCTTCAAAAAAACTGCTGGATAAAAGGTGGGGTCCACAGTTGTAAATTTCTCTTAAAGAAAACATGGGTCAAAGACCCCTTTGACCAAGAACTTGATCTGGTGCGGGTTGACCTTGTACACGTTGTGCACATGCATCACATGTGCGGGTCCCAAGGTGATGTATTCACGAGATCTGCTCCGTCCATCCATTTTTTTCACCCTGTGTAAGGGGTTGAGACTGAATTTGAAGCATATCCAGATATCGGGCGGGCCGCAAATCATGATTTTGGTGGCTGATCTGTCCATTGGGGCACTTTTACAAGGATCCAATGGCTGAAATTTGACGTCTATGGTTAATTTATGGTCCTCATGCCATATATAAAGTTTCGAGCTGAATGGATGGTGGGAACCCTGTGATCTTGCATTCTGGGCAATTTTCAGGCCTCTTTAGCGTGAAACACTGGATTTTCTCGAATCACGGGCGTGCAAATTCTTCAATCTTGGTCCCCTGGAGTCCGTCCCTTAACTTAGTGACTTCGGAGCATTAATTTCATGCTTTTAGTACCCTTTTTCAGTCCAGGCTCTTAAATTCACCTTACAGCACAAACACGATTAAAATAGGACATTAAACGGTATCATGTTCATAAAAGCAGGTAATAACTGGGGTCTAATATGCAATATTCGACCCTCAACAACTCGTTCTAGAAACCCAGGTGTTAATAAATCAAATAACTAGCGAAATACCAAAATTAGAGTACGATAGCATAAACAAGCGAGGATAGTATCATATAATCCGAATATTTGGCCCACTCAGCTAGGGGCCTTAAATACAAAATTTATAGGTCTCAATGTACCAAACAACTATAAGGAAAATATTGTGTCTACTGGTTAAGCCCAAAATATTCAGTCGCTTCCTGTTGTGGCTCATCTTCATAATATCCATCTTTAGATCCCGCCATCGCACCCTCAAGGCCAGTGTTACAATCACCTCCATCTATACCTACATACTCTGTATGGTTGGATATTCGATGAATGAGTGACCAGCTTAATGTGAATTCCCCTCAAGATTACACAACACCGCCTTAGCAAACATAGTTTAAAGAAAAGCAATGAAACATTCCAAAACAAACAAGATGCAATCTTATTTAAAATGCATAGATGTATGAATGCACATCGACTTGGGGATGCTCATCCAGTCAGACTCGGACTCGTCACCCATGCACAAGACCAGTCACTAGCGTAACATAACTCGTACAGCATAGTGACCAAGTCATCATGTAAGTCGATAGTCGGTGGTCTAAGAGCTAGTGAAACAATACCCCCAACAACCCAAAGGGCACGTGCTATAACATCCAGAATTAGCCACCCGTCATTGTCAATATACTATGAATGCATGATTAGCCAAACAATTATTATTCCAATTACAATCAGCCGGTTTGAGTACTCAATGGTCACTACGGGGGGCTCGTCACCCAGCGTAGGTTGACAACTCGGGCATAGTGTCCCATGACCACCGTCCCTGACTCATGAGGTTTTTCACCTTAGGATGTCTAGTAGAACCCCTCCACCAGTGTTCAATCAAAATAACGTCCCCAAGTCGAGGGTCCCATTTCTCACACAATCTGTCTGGTTGCATCCTAAGTGTGGCTCACATGCAATAGTGGAATGTTCCACATATAATGTAGTGAATTTAGTTTTTATAGGTGACTTACAAACAATCACTAGCATGCAAAGGAGCACAAACTATGTACTGGAAATAGATCTTGAACTTGACATGTAAGAGCATGAAACTAAAGCATGAATTAACAATTTAAAGTGATGCTAAAATGTTACATATGAACAATATTTATGAACTACCCATTTAACAAGTGATACAAGAGCATGGTTTGCAAATCCATCATAGATCTAGATGAGCCAACTAAAGTAATTTGGAAATTTAATACGATTAATCAAAGCTCTAAGCTAATAGTCATAATTTTAATTAGTTACCATGTCTGGCTAACTTAGAGATGGAAAGCCTAAAGGAAAAAGTCTTCACCTGGCGGGTCGTAGCTTCTTCCTTAATCTAAATTTCCGCGGTTAACTAACGGCCCAACACCACACGATTAATTACCTAGGATTATTTCCAACCTAGAGTTTGTATTAGATAAGTGCTCTCAAGACCAATAACCGTTTGAACCATTGAAATTGGGTAGGTTTGTAAGGACCCTTTAACATGTGAATTGGGCCTGAATTGACCTAACACTCAGGGCCCGAACTAGGCCTGGTTTGGCCCAGCAATACCTGTTACTAGTAGCCAAGGTTGGTTGGGCCAGATTTATTCTGGCCCAGCAGCAACATTCCAAAACCACAGCAATTCCAAATTTCCAAATGGAAGAAACACAAACTGAAACTACTTTCCAGATGTATTAGTACTTCCAACAATTGCGATCCGCATTGTATATGACCCATAATCCGGATGACATGATTCAGAATGGAAAATAAAGAATGGTTGGTGATCTAGGTAACATTGCTAATGAGTTAGGACAGTTTGATTCTGGGGCATGCTCAAGGTGGTCCCCATTAGATTGACGGATTGGATCACCATCCCATGGTCAGTGGGCCAGCCATACAAACTCCATGCCCAATGGAGCTTCAAGTATCTCAGACCAAGGATCATATAGATCCTCAAATCATTCCCAGCAGCAACTCCACCTGAGGATGGACCGGCTGACTGGCCTGGCCCAACTGTGCGGCCCACTGAGCCTTGCTCAGGTGCAGCCCACAACTGTGGCTAGGCTTAGTCCATGCCCTACTGCTGTTTGATCCAGATATCGGCCCCTGTCTTGGGGCAGATTTCGGCCCGAATCATTGCCCAAACTACGGACTGAAATCGGCCCACATCACGGCTTGGTTTGGTGGCTGGGACCCAGCTCAAGTTCGCCCCATCGAGCTGACTCTGAGTCCGGCCCAGCATCTCTACTGGAAGTCTGGCTCGGCCCAGAACTTTTACTGAGCCAGTGACTAAGCCTGGTTTTTTGTTACGGCCCAAGTGGTGGCCATTCTTGGCCCAAGCCTGATTTCAGCCCTGATCTGAGGTTAGTTTCAGCCCTGATCGGAGGCTGATTCTGACCCTGATCTAAGGCTGGTTTCGGCCAGGCTTCCAGGCAGCAGTAGCCATGATCGAGAGGGCCCACTGTCCCTACCACAACCAGCTTCATTGGTCTCCACGAGATGGTAAACTAAAGGAGGTGGTTGTTCAGTATTACCTAGGTTTCAATGCTTGTTGGGGCGAACCAGCAGGTCACACAGTTGCTGTAACGGCTTGGGGTTAGTCAGCAATGTTGATGGTTATACCGACAATGGCACCAACAGCAGTAACTCCAGCCCTTCTCGGATCCGGCTCGGTTCACGCAGCGAGCTAACTCGATATTAAGCCAAGTCTAAGAAACTGCCAGAGTGAGCTTAGGCTGGACTCAGACGCTACCTAAGTCTTGCGAACCCGGTCCTTCCTTCTCTTTGGCTAGGTGACGTTGGTCTGCACTGACCCAACTCGACCTGAGCAAACTGGGTCGACCTGGTGCAGTGCAGCACCGAGTTCACTCGCCTCGCTCTCTCTCTCTCTCTGTCTATCTCCTACCTTCTCTATTTCCTTTCCTCTCTTGGATCTCTCCTTCTCTTTCTCTTACAGTGGCTACACTGGACTGCACTGAGCCAACTCGACCCAAATTAGACGGGTCGACTCGGTGCAGTGGGGCACCAAGCTTTTCGATCCTTTCTCCTTCTATCTTTCTCACTCTCCTTCTCTCTCTCCCTCAACGAACTTCGTGGTGGGAATCCTGAGACGACCGGCTCGAATTTATAGGGCCGAGACACGTGTGAACGACCCATCCAACGGTTGTGATTCGGTGGCCGAATGCACGTATCCTTTTTTGATTTCTGCATGCATGGAATCCATCCACCACTAGGGATGGGTTCTTGCTGTTATGGCCCACCAAAAAGTAACTTTTTACCTTCAGTGGGGCCCATGCCATGATGGTGGGTCATTGGGTTGGACGGAGAAGATGATGTGGCTGGTAATGGTAGATTTTTATCTACAGTATATTTGCGTGATTTAGTCCGTTTGAACGGATTAGATGGGACCCTTGATCATAATGGGGCCCATTTTTATCACTCATCATCGTCGTTCGCTCACTCCCTAGGATATCTTCCACCTCATCCGAATTTCTCGCGAGATGAGAAGTTCCTGACAATAGAGCCATTGCCGCCCAAGAGGGGACGACTAAGATCCATCCACGGAATTCGGAGGGCGGTTTGGATCGCGCCAGCTCTTGATTCCCGAAGGGGAAATGTTCCCCCATGCGTTTCTCTTCTACAGACGGCTGCCTGCCTGCTTTCGGCAGTGAATGGAAAGCGCGGATTGAAGCTCAAAAGAATAGCTACGATGGAGGGAGAGTGGTTGAACAGATTGCCTACATGGAGAACTCTGTAATGGTTTGGTTTTCAGAAAGTGTTGCTGCCCGTCCGAGACGGCCTATAGCACTTGCACATGCACGTATGCATGGGGTATTTTGGACGATGTGGGTCTGATCATACAAGGCCCTTTCAGCTGATGGACGGCCAAGATTTCATGGATAATGACTGAAGGTGGGCCACACCTCATCCAAGCGGACGTCTCTTAGTCTGGCTTGCTGTAGTGTGAAAATGGGAGAGGACTCCCGTGTTTTTTTCTAAATTCATCGGGCCAACACCCGATTGACTGTTTTGTTGGTCCAGTGCACTCGTGCACACCGTCTATGGTGCACGTGCACGCCGACGTGGACCCCATAGTGGTGGGATCTTGCAATCCACGCTGATCATATCCTTCTTGGTGGTCTCATTTGAGGGGCCTGACCAAAAATCAGGACGATCCACATTCGGGTGGCTCGTCAGACGTGATCGTAACATCCCCTTATATTTTCCCACTGATCTGAGGACCAGATTGCTCCAGGTTTGAGTGTCAACGATTTAAAAGGAGTCCTATGTGAAAGTGCCTTAGTTTGTCAATTAGCGTGAGTGTTGAGTCAGCCAGACAAGTGAGCCCCATAGGAAGATTATTCAAGCGTCTGCCTCAATAGGATATGTACCCGAACTCTCAAAGGTAAACTTAGCTTCACATCCCATGTCTCAAAAAATCAGGTATATAAAATCCTTAAAAATGATTAGAACAACATAGGGTTTAAGGTGAGAAAACTATTTTGCAAAATCAGGAAAATCTCTAAGCTTTCTGCCTTTGTCGATTTATCGATAAGTAGTTCGATGAAATCAAACTCTATTATTGCTGTCCTCGAAACTCACTCGATATTATCGAAATGAGGACTTCAGATGTCCAGTAACCTCAATGAATTCTGGACTAAATTATCGATGAATCGATGACAGGCTCGATATTATCAACTTTCGAATCTCGAGTTCATCGAGGCAACTCGATGACATCGACAACTAGTCAGGTTGTGTCCAGAATGCAGTTAAGGAAAATTATGTGATTTTCGATATCTCAAAGAGATCCTCGATATCCTCAAAATTCAAACCTCGTTGATATCGATGGACCTTCGATGATATCAGATTGGGACACAATTCTATCCAACAAGCTTTCAAGTAAATTCATTTAAGTATCAAGGAGTACCCGATGAATTCAATATTCAAATATCGATCATATCGAGACCAAAATTCCTTGAAAATATCGATGAATCGAAACTGATATCGATATCATCGACATTCAAATTGGGATGATATCGAGGGATGCTCGATCATATCAATACATGTTATGTTTCAAAGGTAAGTCTGCTCTCAAGTTTTTAAATGTCGAGGAATCGAACCATGCGTCAATGAAATCGGAGTTCGAAATTCGATGACATCGAAGCATGTTCGATATCCTCGACTAGTTGGCAAAAAAGTTCAAAAGCGTTGACAGATTGAGTTCGTGCCATCGAGTGGGCATTCGATGTTATCGAGAGTATATACTCAATGATATCGAAGACTGCTTGATGATATCGAACTCTATAAAAAAATATGACTGTTTTATTTTCGTTGGAACTTTTTGCCTATTTAATGAGAGCTTGCCTTTAGTTGTTTGTAGAGAAAATAGATAGAGCTTTTAAGTGATTAATTCAAATTACCTACCCTAAGCCTTTTTCTCTCATGGGAGTTCATCCTCCAATCCACCCTCATCATTGATATTCAATAGAGTGGATTGGGGAATGAACTTTCACATTCAAGGATCCTCCAACTACCACCTTAATGGCAAATCATTGAGCTAAGATACCTTGAATGCATAAATGCTTAGAATCACTATGTTTCTAATATAAGAAAACACTTAATAGAGTAGGATTCCAACATAACCCTGACTCAACCCGTCGCCTTACATTGGAGCATCATCTGTGTTGCAGTTCAAGGGAGCTGAAGATTCTTCATCATTAAAGGAGGAGATCTTTATCAATGTACTTAATGGGTCTCATTTACTTATCTGTAAGTCATTAGAGTCCAAAGACCCTTTTGATCATTCCTTTTGTAGGATTGGGTCAAAGGTGCTTCTCACCCCTTTTAAGTCCTCATAAGAGGCCTCCTACGGGAGAGTACGTGGGGGTGCTGTGTGTTGACCCTTGCTCTGTGGAGAACATAAACTTAGGTCCTTGACCTGTGTGGTCTAAAACCTAGGTGCTGTGTGATGACATTTTCTCTTGTGTAGGGCATAAACTGTTAGGTTCCTTGTCTGGATCCTTGGCCTATGTGGCCTAACATCTGGATGTTGTATGTTGACCCTTGCTCCTGTGTAGGGCATAAACTTATGTCTCATGGAGACATGTTAAGTACCTTGGGTAGGTCCTAGAGTCAGCCTTATGTACTAGTTTGAGGTGAACCTGATTTGAAACCTTCGTTAGTGAGATCCGGTACACTCAAGGGTTAAGTGCGTCCACTGGAAGTGGATTAAACACTTAGTCGAACCACTATAAAAACGATTGTGTTTGGGATTGTTATTTACTCTTACTGTTTATGTGATTTCTCTGAATGTTCTCATAATGCATATTTACATTATTAGCTAGAACTAATTAGAATCACATCCCACACACAGTCACATCCATCATGAACTATGTTATACAGCTTGTTTATATTTTAACTACTCTTATGATTGGATCCTCTATTTGGCTTAGAAGCTAATAGAGTTATATTGAAGAAATCCTGCTATTTGCATATTACTATAAAATAGGGTTGATAGGTTCTAAATCATCATAAAAATTTTAAAAAGTCCTATTCACACCCCCCCCCCCCCCCTCTCTAGGACATCCTGGCATTTTTCCACTTCGACTGAAGCGGTCATTACCGCAATTTCAATTGGTATCAAAGAGGGTCTCTCTTAAGGGCTTCACTGCCTAGAGAGTGATCTTGACTGAAGTTGAAATCATGGCCAATAATATAGGATTAGAGGGTACGAACAATCGGAACAATTGCCTAGTAATCCATACTACTTTGAAAGTCGGTAATAGTTCAAAATGGTATCTTGATAGTGGGTGCTTCAGACACATGACCGGTGACCAAACTCACTTTTGTGAGTATTCAGACTTTGATGGTGTGTGAGTATTCAGACTTTGATGGTGGGTCAGTCACGTTTGGAGATGGGAGCTCCACCAGAATAATTGGGCAAGGAACGATAGTTGGACCAGGACTCCCCACGCTTAAAAATATTCTGTGTAGAAGACCTAAAACATAATCTTCTTAATATATCTCAAATCTGCAACAAAGAACATTTGGTCACCTTCTCAAAAGATGTGTGTAGAATCTTAGATCATACAGGAAAATCTATATGAAAGGTTTACGCACAAGTGACAACTGCTACGTTATTGAAAGTAATAATGAGAATGTACTATCCACAAAATGTAATATGATTGTGAAGAGTGAGTCCAAATTATGGCACCAAAGGCTAGGACATGTTCACTATCGAAACTTAGCCAAGTTAAGTTCAAGAAATTTGGTTAGAGGACTTCCCAATATTAGAAAAGAAGAAAAAGTTGTATGTGGTGATTGTCTAAAGGGTAAACAGATAAAAGTCGGTCATAAAAAGACAACCACCATAGAAACAACAAAGCCATTGGATTTACTACATATGGACCTAGTTGGGCCTACCAAAGTTGAAAGTCATGGCAGAAAAAGATACTTCTTGGTGGTAGTAGATGATTACACCAGATTTACTTCGGTCGTGTTTCTTCAAGAAAAATCCTATGCTTTTAATGATTTTGTAATTATGGCAAAGCAACTCCAAAATGAGAAAGGATATTACATATATCGTATTAGGAGTGATCATGGTGGTGAATTTGAAAATGAGCGATTTGAAAGGTATTGTGATGAGAAAGGAATCCGCCATGAATTCTCAGCCCTAACAACCCCAGAGCAAAATGGAGTTGTTGAAAGGAAAAATCGAATACTATAGGAAATGGGATCAGTTATGTTAAATGGAAAGGATATGGCGAAAAGTTTCTGGGCTAAAGCAGTCAATACCGCCTGCTACATAATAAATGGAGTATATCTTAGAGCAGGTTTGAACAAAACACTATACGAACTATGGTATGGAAAACAGCCTGGTGTGAAATATTTTCGTGTCTTTGTCAGTAAATGTTATATCCTGAAAGACAGAGATCACTTAGGAAAATTTGAGTCTAAAAGTGATGAAGGTATCTTTCTAGGGTATGCCTTGAATAGTCGTGCTTATAGGGTATACAATCTAAGGACTCTCACCATTCAAGAATCAGTCAATGTAGCGGTCGATGACCAGCCGCATGAAGAAGACAGCCCCTTGAATGAATTAGAAGATGATGTGGATTCATGCATTATAGATAAATCAGATATCAGAACTCCCTCATCTAATGAACCTCAACCGTCATCCAACATACTCATCATTAAGGATCACCCTAGGGAACAAATTATTGGAGATCCTAATGATGGTGTAAGAACTCAATGGCAGATAAAAAATATCTATAGTCATTTTTGCTTTACCTCAAAGATTGAGCCCGAGAATATTGTGGAAGCTCTTCAAGATGAACATTGGATAAATGCTATGCAAGAAGAACTTTAACAATTTCAGAGAAATGAGGTATGGAAATTGGTTCCCAGACCACTCGATACAAATATCATTGGAACAAAATGGGTCTTCAAGAACAAATTCAATGAGTCTGGGAATGTGATTAGGAATAAAGCAAGGTTGGTAGCTCAAGGATATTCAGAGATCGAAGGTATTGATTTTGAAGAAACATTTGCTCTTGTAGCTCGTCTTGAGTCTATCAGGATTCTTATGTCTATTGCATGTGCGTTAAAGTTTAAACTATTTCAAATGGATGTAAAGAGTGCACTTCTTAATAGGGAACTTGATGAAGAAGTTTTTGTGGAACAACCTAAGGGATTTTCAAATCCTAAGTATCCTCATCATGTCTATCATCTGAAGAAAGCACTTTATGGTCTCAAACAAGCACCACATGCTTGGTATGAATATTTGACGAAATTCCTTTTGGACCATAAATTCTGTAGGGGGAGTGTAGATAAAACACTATTCACCTAAAAGACAAAGGATTCATTACTCATTGCCCAGATCTATGTGGATGATATAGTCTTTAGTTCTGCATGTGAAGATACTGCTTATAACTTTGCCGATCTCATGAAGTCTGAATTTGAAATGAGCATGGTCGGTGAATTGAATTTCTTCTTAATAAGCTTACAAGTGAATCAATTAAACGACAGAATCTTTATATGTCAGACCAAATATGCAAAAGACTTGGTAAAAAGATTTGGTCTTGAGTCTAGTCGTACCTATCATACTCCTATGAGTACCCACTACAAGAAATATGATTTTTACTGACGAAACTTTTACCTACGAAAATAATTTTCGTAGGTAAAGATGACTTTTACCGACGAAATATTTTTTTGTAGGTAAAAGCAAACTTTTACCGACGAAATAATATTTCGTAGGTAAAAGTCATCTTTACCTATGAAAATTATTTTCGTAGGTGAAAGGTCTTCTCCGCTTTCCATCTTATAAATAATCGAAAAGTTTACTTTTACCTACGAAATCTAATTTCGTAGGTAAAAGTCATCTTTACCTACGAAAATGTTCGTAGGGAAAGGGTATTTTGAATTTTTCAAAAACTAAAAAAATTGAAAAATTTACTTTTACCTACGAAATATAATTTTGTAGGTAAAAGCCATCTTTACTGATGAAACGTTTCGTAGGTAAAGGTGTTTTATATTTTTTAAAAAACAAACAATTGAAAAGTTTACTTTTACCAACGAAGTATAATTTCGTAGGTAAAAACCATCTTTACCGAAGAAAATTTTCGTAGGTAAAGGGTGTTTTGAATTTTTGGAAAAAACCAAAAATCAAAAAGTTTACTTTTCATCTTTACTAACTAAACGTTTCGTAGGTAAAGGGTGTTTTGATTTTTTTAAAAAACCTAAAATCGAAAAGTTTACTTTTTACCTACCAAAGGTTTCGTAGGTAAAAGACGTGTATGAGACTTGTACCTACGAAATGTTTCATAGGTAAAAATATAATTTTTTTCATTTCGACTTTTACCTATGACTATTTTCGTAGGTAAAAGACGTATGAGACTATTTTCGTTGGAGACGCCCTACTGTGACTGACGTCACCAAGTTTCGTGGGCCCCACTATGTTGTATTTGTTATATCCACACCGTCCATCTATTTTGAGATATCATTTTAAGTCATGAGCCAGAGAATGAGGCAGATATAAATCGGTAGTGGACCCCACTATAGAAAACAGCGGGAGAGTGATTCCCACTATTGAACCTATCTTAAGGCCCCATCGTAATGATTATTTGAAATCTAACCTGTTCAGAAGTTAAAAAATATATGAAGGGAAAACATAAATATCACCTTGATATAAAAATTTTGTGGCCTTTAGAAGTTTTTAATGGTGGGCGTCATTGTCCCACTGTTTTCTGTGCTGGGGTTCATTGGAGCTTTGGATATAACTCGTGCTTTGGATTTTGCCCTAAAATGATCTCTCCAAGTGGATGGAAGGTATGGATATAAAACATACATCATGGTGAAATTAGAGGTATATAAATCTCAAGTGGACCACACCACATGAAAACAATAGTTATTGGTAATCCATCATTAAAATCGTCATAAGGAAAACTGTACTGTTTATTTGACATCCAATCTGTTTATTAGGTCATACAAGCCTAGATGAAAGGGAAAAACAAAAATCATCTCGATCCAAAACTTTCATGGCCCCCCAAAATGTTTTAAATGGTTGATGCTCATTCAACATTGTTTCCTATAATGTGGTCCTTTTCATATTGGGATATGCCTCATTTTTTGTCTAATGCCGTAAGATGATCTTTAAAAATAGATGGATGGCATGGATTAAACACATACATCATGGGGCCCGCAGAGCACCAACCACCAATCATTGGATGGTGTCAGGGGGAGTAGCCAATCTATTCCCCTTATTTGTGGTGTGGTCCATTTAATCTTTGGATATGATTCATTTTTTAGAAAATTCTTTAAAATGATCTCGAAAAATGGATGAACAGCGTGGGTCGATCTCAAATTTTCAGTAAATTCGAAAGTCAAGTGGACCATGCCACTTGAAACAATGTGGAATAATGACGTCAATTGTTGATACCTTCCATGGGTCCACAGTAATTTTATTTGACATCCAACATGTTCATTATCTATTAACATAGATTAATGGAGTGGATAAAATAAATAAAAAACGGTGGGCCCAGAGTTTACTCTAGTAAGGGTAATGATGAGTTCTTTTATTTGACATCCATCAAGTTCTTTTATATTATTGATAAAGAATTTCCATTCACAATACCGAACCTAAATCATGGACGTTCCTGATCATCAGATCATCTTGGCATATGGGCCCTAGTGGGGCAATGCATGGACAACTGATGTGGTTAATGCAAACAGCCAATGTATAGTTCAAGTACAACCATTTTTTTCATGGACCAAGTCTAAGTCCTCCTACACTTAGACTCGACCCATTAAAACTATTTGCAGACATCCTAAAAAATATAAAAGCACTTGGTGGGGCCCACATGAGTTTTGAATGCGGCTGAAACTCATTAGCCTTAGCATACTAAAAAAGATATTAGGCATACTAAGATTGATCAACAATTTCAGTGAATTTTGATTTAAACATCTGAAGTTATTTACTCTTCAATTTGAATTGATTAGATTGTCCAAAAATGATTAAAGGTTGTTTATAATATCAAAAATACATGAATGAATAAAAAACACAAACATTAGCTTAATCCAAAACTTCTATGGCCTACATGAAATTTTAAATGGTAGAGGTTCAATCACACCATTTCCTGTGGTGTGGTCCACTTGAGCTTTGGATATGCTTCCTTTTTGTTCTTCAGACCGAAAATTTGAGATTAACCCACACCATTCATCCATTTTTCGAGATCATTTTATAGAATTATTCAAAAAATGAATTATATCCAAATATTAAATGGAGCACACCACAAATAAGGGGAACGGATTGACTACTCCCCTACACCATCCAATGGCTGGTGGTTGGTGTTGTGTGGGCCTCACCATGATTTTTAATCCCTGGGCCCACCATGGAATGGTGCATCTAACTGATGGGGTAAATGTTTGCTTCTTTATTTATTTATTTATTTTTTTTATTTTTTAAATCTACTATAATCTAAAATGATATAATAAAAAAAATGGATGGACATTGTGGATACAATTCATACATTTCTCCAAATTGATGGATGGTGTGGATACAAAACACACATCATGGTAGAACCCATATAAACAAATTGGCTATTCCCCTTGCCACCAGCCAATGGCTAGTGGTCGGTGCTCCGTGGACCCTACCATGTTGTATGTATTCCACGAGGTCCATATATTTTTCTATATCATTTTATGTTATGAGACGAAAAAATGATGTATATCCCAATCTAAAGTGGACCACATTAGAGGAAACGGTGTTAATTGAACGTTGACCATTAAATTTTTCAAGGGGCCATAAAAGTTTTGGATCAAGCTGATCTTTGTTTTTTTTTTTTTTTTTTCCCTTCATTTGGGTCTGTATGACCTAATCAACAGATTGGATGTCAAATAAATAGTAGAATGTGCCTTGGGAGGATTTTAACGGTGGATATCCAATCACTATTCTTTTCCTGTGGTGTGGTCCACCTGATATTTATATCTCTCTAATTTTTAGGATCAAGCCCTAAAATGATATATAACAATGGATGAACGGAATGGATGAAAAACATACATCATTGTGGGGCCCACAGAGCACCGACCACCAGCCACCGGGCTGGTGGCAGGGAGAGTGGCCCATCCGTTTCGCATTTTCACTTATCCTGAGAGAGGGAAACCAAAAACCCCTCCCGCCTGAAACGCCCTGACCCTAATCCCTCTCTCTCTCTCTATTTCTTGCAATGAAAAGAGGGAGAAAATGGCATGGAAGATCCATTCCATTCCCTTCATTCTCTCGCTCTGTTTTTCTCTCTCATTCCCACAGATGCCTTCATACACAACTCCTCGGGCCTGAGATTCATGAGCAGGGCAACACTTTCGTCATCCATGGAGGCAGCGAATGCCTCTACGCCACCTCCATTTCTACCCACAACAGAAGTTTCACAGCGGGCAACAATGATTCTTATATACGGTAATTCCATCTATAACCCTCGATCCTCTTCGGATTATTCCAGGCTATGCCGCAAATGCTGCCTTGGCACACGTGTGAGTGATCTAGGATGCCGATTGAGTGGTCCTGTGGTGTGTATATTGGGATGGACCGTTCATCATGTGAATGATGTGTGCATGTTGAGTGTAGGTCGTTGGTTGTGATTTTCTTTTAGGGACGTGCAGGTGTGCCAGTAGATTTTCAGGCTGAGGGGCATTTCTCATGTGCCTGTTGCGTGAACGCTTCAGATCTGACACGGTTTTGAAAATGGAGCATTTGGGATTACTATTCCCCGGTTTTGCATTTTTCAATTGTATTGGTAGATAGGATAATTCTTTAAACCCTCAACTTTCCTGATGGTTAGTCTAACGCCAAGAGAAATTAAACTTTTGAACAGGGCCAGCACGGTTAGTTCAAGATCTGGCCCAAAACCAACCTAAGCCTCTCAATGACATCTCAAAAGGCATATTGATGTGGAACAATTGGAGTTAAACTACGAGAATGTCTTTTTTCTCTCCTTTCTTTCAACCCATTTAGTTTAGCTTTAAAAAAAGAGAATATAATTATCAGTTTGATGTTTAAACTTCCAAGATTATGCCTCAAAAATTGATACTTGATTCACTATGATTAAACTTCCAAGATTATGGCACAAAATTGATACTTGATTCACTTGTGACAGTATAAACTAAAGAAAAAAATGGTGCAATCAAAGGGCTAATTCATCTTGCCAGATAAAATTGATTTCATCTAAGTTTTACTAACAATAGTTATTATGTACTTGAGAACATAGTTTTATGGATTATGGGTTATTGTGATTATTTTCAATCCTTGTTAACATCTCTAGAAAATAATTTGGGTTAAATGAGATTAACCCATTTTTAGGTGGCAACCAAACAAGGTCCTGACATGGTCATATTATAGGTATCTAGTACTTGTGTATAGTAACCCTCAAAATTCATAAAACAGATCTACAGCCCTTAAATTTCACGTTGTTCTGACTGCCATTGTACGTGGTAAACACTACAACAAAATTCATAATGACAATCACGTTGAAACCTTCCTACAACCCATTGTGATGGTTGATTGCTATCCAACCTGTTCATAAGGTTACATAGACATGGAAGAAGGGCCATAACTTTTGTGGCCCCCCAAAGAAGTTTTCGACTGTTGGTTTTTTATCCTACTGTGAGGTCCACTTAATAGCTCATATTATAGCTGTAGACATTTGAGCTTGGATGTGATGTTTGCTTGAATTTACTTTTTTCAACATATATTCATGATTTGGTTTATTACTTTCGAATTTTATTGAAATTTAGATGTGTTATGCTTTATTGCTTTCTGTGGAAACATGGATTGGAATGGTTTAGATATGAGTGAGTATGATTAGCTAGCATCATAGTATCATAAGGTTTGTTAGTTTTGTTAGCTAGCATCATAGCATCATATAGGTAGAACAACCATTTTTAGGCAATGACATGACAAAGACCACCTAATGACTAGCTCACATCTTGCACATTTTGGCATATGGCACATATGCAATAGTCATAATAACAATGGTTGCTTATTTTCGCTGACTCACTCCCTTGCAGCTACAGTACATTTTCCACTGGAGGATGCGGCAGGTATGTAAACTTGAATTTCACATGGGAATAAATATACATGCTCATAATGGCAGGGCCTACTTTCTTACTGCTAAAAGTGAATTTCTATAGCTAGGAAACAACCACAAAAACCATAAAACTAGAGCCTTCTTACTAGATGTTGTATCCATGCCAAGAGTTTTTGACTTGCATGGAAAGAACAAAACTATCAGGTGTCTTTTTGGATGAACAATGAAGCTAAAGATGACCCGAACAAGGAATGTTGGCATTTTAAACAGCTCGATCCACTATGGGAAAATGGAAGTGCACATAAAAAATCTGTGTTCAAAATAAATGTAAGCACATAAAAGATGACCATGACAAGCAGATTCCTAATACTACATGGATCTACTTTGAGCTATTAGCTCCCCCATTTTGCGTGGTCAAAATAAATGTAAGCTCATGATATATGATTTAATTGTGGACTTGTTCTGCGTATGAACTGAATGTTTCTTTTGCATGTGCTCCTTGGACTCGGATTGCGTAGTGTGGCACACAGCACCAATGTCAGTACTGTGCACTATTGGAAAAGCTGTGGGGCCCATTATAATGTATGTGTTTTATCCACGACAAGCAGATTCCTACTACCACATGGATCTACTTTGAGTGATTAGCTCTCTCATTTTGTGTAGTCAAAATAAATGTTAAGCTGGGATTTCGTGTATACCACTAATTAGATTGGCAAGAGTTCTACAAACGGCTCTACCCACCAGACATTACTATCCATCACTAATAGATTCATGTGTGCCACTAATTAGATGACAGGGCATTTGAGTACAAGTAAAACCTAAAATTCATTCTGAAAGTTTTTTTTTTCCTTATATTTTCTTCCCTTCATTTCTCTGATTTATGCTCCATGTTTCTGTCTGCTTTGTGTTATTCGAGAAGGAAAAGCAGAAGCAGGAAGGACACTGAAGTGGCATATGCAGAAGGACAGAGAAGTTTACATTTTCTTCATTCTTCTTTTCACTTCTCTGATATTCCATTGTATTAAAGAAGTCTTGTACTAAGAAAGATTTGATTCACAACTTAGAAAATCACAAAGCAACAATATTTTGTGAATACAAATTCCTCATGTTTGAAGTTATCAAATACCTGATTGGTCAAAAGCTTCTCAATCACCATCTGTCAGCATTGCCTGCAATTTTCATATTTTTATGCAATCAGGTGGTCTTTTTTTTTTTTCTTTTTTCTTTTTTCTTTTTTCTTTTGTATGCTGCAGGTGGCATTGTTGGACAAGGGCTTATGATATTGACATTTTCAAACTTTATATATTGACAAATTCAGTCTTTGCATAATCTATATAACGCAATGAATTCACAATTAGCAGGGGTTGAGCAACTCTCTGATTACCTCTTAAAATAGATGGATGTGCTTAATATAGAGTCAATGCCTGTAAAGAAACAGAATGTAGCAAAAGAGTTGTTTGGTTCAATTGGCCTAGCCTATGATGGTGATGGCTTTTTTTTTTTTTTTGGTGATTTGTTTATGTTATATAGATATGTTATATGTATACAAACATGCTACAAGGATTTAATTGTGTTTATTTTATTTGTATCATGCAGAAGGCTTCCTTCTACAAATGTTCAGTCACCTGACATAAATGCACTGTAGTTCTAGAAATGAGAAGGTATTCCATTCTTATGAGTTTTTAGACCATTTCCACCTTTTTGTCTAGAGAATTCCACACTTAGATGCTCAAACTACAATTTTCTATTGTTCTTCTTTTAACACATTTGTGACTGCCATTTTCAGAAAGCCTGCATTTGGTAGTTTTCTATGATGAAGTTGGGCTAAAAAGCTTTCTTCACATCATAATTTGTCGCAACTTGTTGACAGATGTATGAAGTCGTGCGGGATGTTGCAAACTATTTCCAAACGGCAATAATTAGAGGAAGATGACGTGATAAGGTACTGGAGCAATTAGCTACTTTGCATGGAAAATGATCCAATTTTGGACCTGTTTATCTAAGTTATCGTGCATTACATTTCCATACACTTGGCATGCATGTACTGTTCATTTGCTAGGCATTGTCATGGATGGCACATAGCCCAAATATGCTAGTCAGTGTATCGTAGCTGCCGAGTGGACTTATGGGATTACAAATGTTCTGAAGACGGGTATTGATTCTGCCAAGTTCCTTGCATATTAAGATAAGTTTACCAAATTCATTCTGTAAACCAAAGCTTAAACACTCTGCAACTGAATGTTCAAACTCAGAGCTGTTGGATGGTTGTAATGAATTCTCTATATCTTGGATCCCCATTCGCATTGAGTTTGTGTTAGCATTATCATCTATTTTGAAGCCTCCGGGCTACTTTGACCCCTTTCCATCTTGGTCACATTCTTGTTTTTTTTTTTTGGCTAACGTATATATGGGGGCTAATCCCTTCGCACTTAGTCTCTCATACAAACTCTGCTATTTGTAGTTGGCATATGGTGGTATCGATGGTTGCAGGACAAACTGTACAACTGCCCCATTGTTCGAGGCATTTGGAGTGCCCTTTCAGTCAGGTCCATATGAGTCCATCCAAAAAAAAAAAAAAAACAGGGGCATGCATTGGGTACATCGCCGGTATCAGTCAAATACATCCAATACAACATAGATTTCACAGGAGATGCATTTTCACAGGAGATGATTGCCGGAGTTTCCTTGTTGAACTACCATAGGTGTTCTTATGTTGTTATAGATTTCACAGGAGATGCATTTTCGCACCTAGCAAGTGAACAAGTTTGCCTCGCTTGGTCTAGAACGAGCTCCCCTCGGGTCAAGAGTGCATCGAGCATGTCCAAAAACCAGGTGAGTCAACTAACAACAGTCCTCCATATGTATGTTCAATTGTCACAATTTTTTTCAGACTGTTTTGATATTTGATTGTTGTTCTTTCAATCTATTCACATGTTTTTGTTCTTATTTTTTACTTGTTGCTTGTTAGTTAGGTACATAAAAGGCCATCACATTGTGGAGCTCTTCATCTGCTTGATGGACCTTCATTGAATTGTCTTTTTATTTTGAAGTCTTCCATTGTAGATTTTAGTTTTTATAGTCAGGTTTGCATGTCAGATAAATAATGTTTCAAATTACATCATGGTTGTTTTTACTAGGTGAAGTTTGCTAAGCCCACACATGGGTAGAGCCTTCTGCAACAACATATAGCTGCATGTACCAATATAACATAAGGTGCGAGAACAGAACTTTCCATTCAAATATTGCACCAATTGCAAAAGTAGTGTTTTCCCAACATGAAATAAAAATAGATGCACAAGACATTGAACACATAAGCTATCTTTTCTGTTCATTTGGTGTATTTGTTTGGCTTTTCCAAATCTACCAATCTATGGGTCACACTTTGTAATATCTTACTGGTTGGATGTTTCTGAGTGCCCAAAAATAGTCGGACAGCAAGTTTTAGAAAGGCCCACTCATTCAATGGTTGGGATCATAATGTGGGGTAATTTGAAGATAATTCTTATGTTTGAAATGTCCATGCCAAATTTCACATTTTACTCCAGTGTTACAAACTTGAGATTTAAAACTTTCTGAAAGAAAGTTGATAATTGAATACTATCTGTTTTGGAAGCTATGTATTGCTGATTTTGTTCAGGCCATGACTGTCTAATAGGTTTGAGGCACCTATGGATCTAAAGAAAGAGTGGGAAAGATTAATATTTGAACAAAAGTATGGGGAAGCATTCACTTCAGCCCATGAATTGTTGGATGTTTATTTGGTTTTTAGATAATGCAGATTTTGCTTAGTTTTTCAGAGTTTATAATTGAGAAGATGAGCATGTGCTCTTGAAGTATTGTCTCTCTCTCTTTTTTATGACATCTCATCCTTATCTTTTTCTATATTTTTAGTTCTTCAATTTTGCTGCATAACTTTTCTGTATGATGATATTCGTTGTAGGAAGCTATTCGTTGGGGTACTGATTATCTTCTCAAAGCTACTGCTCATCCAAACACCATATATGTGCAAGTTTCTTTTTCTCTAATTCTTTTTGGGGTTGGATTTGCTTTCTTTTTCTTTTTCCTCATGTGGGATCTCCGTTTCTTTTTAGAAAAAAGCTGTTTAATTTGTATTTTCCAGTTGTAGGTAAAAGTATTAACATAGTTATTAGCTACGAAAACGTTCGTAGGTAAACGTTTTAACACAGTTTGTACCTACGAAACGAAACATGCCGTAGGTAAAAGCTTTAACAAAGTTTGTAGCTACGAAAACGTTCGTAGGTAAAAGTCTTAACACCATTTCTATAAAAGTTTTAACAAAGTTTATAGCTACGGAAATATTCGTAGGTAAAGGTCTTAATACAGTTTGTACCTACGAAACATGTCGTAGGTAAACGTTTTAATAAAGTTTGTAGCTACGAAAATTTTCGCAGGTAAAAGTCTAAACACCATTTGTACTTACGAAACAATTCGTAGGTAAAAAGTTTTAACAAAGTTTTTAACAACGAAAAATGTTCGTAGGTAAAAGTTTTAACAAAATTTTTAGCTACGAAAACGTTCGTAGGTAAAAGTCTTAACACTTTGTTGGTAAAAGTCTCAACAAAGTTTTTAATTTCATTGGTAAAAGTCTTACCATTACCGACGATGACATTTTTTCGTCGGTAAAAGTCTTTAGCCACGGCTTTTTACCAACGAAATTACTGACGAAATATTTCGTAGGTAAAAACACTTTGCCTACGAAATAATATCATTTACCTACGAAATTTTTCGTAGGTAAAAGTGAAATTTCTTGTAGTGACCACACTCAAACTCTCCAAAGACATTAATGGCAAAGGTGTGGATCAACACCTCTATCGAAGTATGATAAGAAGCCTATTACATCTCACAGCCAGTCGTCCAGATATATCGTTTAGCATGGGAGTGTGTGCTCGATATCAGGCAGATCCTAAGGAATCCCACCTAATAGTTGTTAAGAGAATCATCAAATATGTAGTTGGAACAACCGCCTTCGGCTTATGGTATCCATTTGAAACATCCACCATCATTGCGGGATATTCTGACGCCGATTAGGCTGAAAATTTGGATGATCACAAATCAACAAGTGGAGGATGTTTCTATATCAGAAATATTTGGTATCTTGGCAAAGCAAGAAGCAAAATTCAATATCTCTGTCCACTGCTAAGGCCGAATATATTGATGTAGGTAATTGCTGTGCACAACTCCTCTGAATGAAACAAATGCCGTTGGAATACGGGATTGAGCAATCCATAATGACCCTCTTCTTTGACAACACAAGTGCTATCAATATCTCAAAAAATCCTGTCAACACTCTCGGACCAAGCATATTGACATCCTTCATCATTTTATCCAAGAACTTGTTGAAGAAAAGATTATTGTGTTAGATTATGTGGCTATAGAGAAACAACTTGCTGATATCCTAACTAAGCCTCTTGATGTAAACAGGTTTAGTGATCTCTAGAAATCAATCAGAATATGTGTGAATTGATGAAAAGCTCAATCACAATGATCCACATAGGCACACCTTCAAACTGAGACTCTCATGATCATTATATGGTTAATTATTCATAGATAATATAAGCAAATCTTTATGAATTAACCATGTTACTTATGTCAACAGAAGTGCTGAAGCTTGACATACTCGATGATATCAAGTCATTTTCAATATCATCGAGATTCAAAATTCGATGACATCGAAAGTTACCATCGATGTAATCGACGACTCTCGGGAAAGATAAGTAAGTGTCTACTGGATTTCCCAACGACCATTATATTTGTTGGACTTTTCCAACATTCATGGACACGGTCTTCAATGACTTTATGAGCCTGAGTTTGATTTCATCGAAACACTGTCGATGACATCGACAAATCTTCTATAAAAGCTAAATGGAAGCATTAGAAATTAACAAATTTTCTTTCATCTTCTCTGGTTCCTTCCATTCCTTTGTTGCCTTCAAAACATTTAAGAAGAGAAAGAACATGGTTAAGGGCAAAGGTAAGGATCTCTCTTCCTCAAAATCTTCAAAAGTCAGGAAAGGCAAAAATGTGGGCACTACAGAAACTAGATCACCTCCAAATCAATCGGATTGGGAACAAGTCACAATCGTGGATTGTATTGTTCTCAACAGTGCTTTTGAGCCTTATGGGGTGGATCTTTTGTTAGAAACAATTGGCTGGCAGAATATACTCAATTTGGGTGGTTCCTACCAATATGAAATGATTCAGCAATTTTTCAATTTTTGTCACATTGTTCGGGACTATCTGCCATGTATTCGTCTATCATTTCTACAACAGACCAAGCTCATTACTCTAATTGTTCTTGGACGTCTTCTAAACATAGGTGTGACTCGAATCCCAGTCAGTAAGTGAAGTCTGAATGAATTAGGAATGTGGGGGGAAATCATGCGTGCACTGTGCCAAGGTGCTAAATTCCTAGGAATGATGAAAACGTACTTCCTATGAAATATCTAGGAACTTTGTTCAAAATCCTCCACAGTATCTTCAGTACGAATGTGTATCCATGTGACACCAAAGAAACTGAACTAAACCCCTTTGTGCTCAATGTCCTGTATGACGTATATCAAGAGGTTCCTATGTGCCTACTAACCCTTATCCTAGAGCAACTGATTAGGATAGTCAAAGGGGATCATCTTGATACACTTCCATTTCTGTCCCTCATCTGCAAACTCGCACATTGGGTAGGACTACCGCCAACATCAGATAAAGTATATCCTGAAGTATGGTTCAACCATGATGCAGTTCAACAGGTGTACGTTTCAGCCTATTCTCATACAGATAGTCCTCCACCAGTAGGAGCAAGCAGCTAGCAGCCCAATATGCAAACTCCATAGGGATCTAATCAGACACCCCTCTGTAGTCCCGAGTCAGTCACAAATTGCCGCCATCATGTACTTGAACGCCATCTGCTGATTGGACTAGCCGGGATTAATGAGCGGCTTCACAACTGCGAACGACGACTGTCTGGGATTGAGGACAGGATGGACGCTCTCCAGCACAATATGCAACAAATTCTTAAATTGCTGACGATTGGAGGACCTCAACCACTCTAGTTGGTGAAGGAGTAGGCATATGGATGTGTCCATGCATGGACACTGTGATCACTTTTTGCAAAGACAACATACTTTTTTTTATCTGACCTTGCATATTTTGGGTTATTAGCTATTTTTTGTTTTGATATGCCCATGGTTGGGCTGGATATTTTGTTGGTTTGGGATGGATGATGAAATACTACCAAGCTTAGGCAGTTTTTATTTTGGATATTTTTGTTGATGGCTGTTTGATGATTCATATATCCTTGCTGCCATGTCTCTTTCTGTTCTCAATTATGCATGAAATTCTATGAAATGCTGGTATGAATTGTGATTGTCTTCTCCTGCATATTCCTTAACAATTGAAAATTGATATGTGATTTATGTCATATAAAGTTAAAATATTATTTTCTGTTAAAATCACAGCTCCCCTTTTGACCTGGTATGCATAAATGGTTTCCATGCAAATAGAGATGTCATTATCTATTATACACCTGTCTCTTACTGATTATGTATTTTAGAAATATATCTGGTATGTATGGTAATATCTGGCTCTCTATTGTTTCTCTCATATCTTTATGCTACAACTTCAGTCAACTAGTATTGGTATACTACCCTTTGCTAATGACTGACAAAAAGGGGGAGAACAAATCCCACCACAAAGAAAATTGTATGTATCTATGTATGAATGGTGGTACAAGAGTTAGGGGGAGCAGCTGCATGAAGACAGGGGGAGCAGCTACATACTTGTGTGCTTAAACTTGCAGTAGCATTGTAAAATTGTGTAAAGAGTTATGTACACACAATTAAGGGTGTTGGTCTAGATGTTGTTCTACGACTTCGGGTGTTTTGTCATGTAATTGACAAAGGGGGAGATTGAAAGTGCCCTGGTTTGTCAATTAGCGTGAGTATTGAGTCAGCCAGACAAGCGAGCCCCATAGAAAGATTATTCAAGCATCTGCCTCAACAGGATGTGTACCCGAACTCTCAAAGGTAAAATTAGTCTCATATCCCATGTCCCAAAACATCAGGTATATAAAACTCTTAAAAATGATTAGAACAACATAGTGTTTAAGGTGAGAAAACTTTTTTGTAAAATCAGAAAAATCTCTAAGTTTTCTACCTTTATCGATTTATCGATAAGTGGTTCGATGAAATCGAACTCCGTTATCGTTGAACTCGATATTATCGAAATGAGGACTTCAGATGTCCAGCAACCTCAATGAATTCTGGACTGAATTATCAATGAATCGATGACAGGCTCGATATCATCGACTTTCAAATCTCGAGTTCATCGAGGCGGCTCGATGACATCGACAATTAGTCAGGTTGTGTCCAGAATGCAGTTAAGAAAAATCATGTGATTTTCGATATCTCGAAGAGAGCCTCGATATCCTCGAAATTCAAAACTCGATGATATCGACGGACCCTCGATGATATCGGATTGGGACACAATTTTATCCAGCAAGCTTTCAGGTAAATTCATTCAAGTATCGAGGAGTACCCGATGAATTCGATATTCAAATATCTATCATATCGAGACCAGGTCGATGCCATCGAAATAGGACACAAACTGTCTAGCAAGCTTATAGAAAAATTCCTTAAAAATATCGATGAATCGAAACTGGTATCGATATTATCGACATTCAAATTAGGATGATATCGAGGAATGCTCGATCATATCAATACCTGTTATGTTTCAAAGGCAAGTCTGCTCTCAAGTTTTCAAATGTCGAGGAATCAAACCATGTGTCAATGAAATCAGAGTTCGAAATCTGATGACATCAAAGCATGTTCGATATCCTCGACTAGTTGGCAAAAAGATTCAAAAGCATTTGACAGATTCAGTTCGTGCCATCGAGCGGGCATTCAACGTTATCAAGAGTATACGCTCGATGATATCGAAGATTGCTCGATAATATCGAACTCTGTCAAAAATATGACTGTTTTATTTACGTTGGAACTTTTTGCCTATTTAATGAGAGCTTGCCTTTGGTTGTTTGTAGAGAAAATAGATAGAGCTTTAGAGTAATTAATTCAGATTACCTACCCTGAGCCTTTTTCTCTTATGGGAGTTCATCCTCCAATCCACCCTCATCATTGATATTCAATAGAGTGAATTAGGGAATGAACTTTCGCATTAAAGGACTCTCCAGCTACCACCTTAATGGTAAATTATTGAGCAGGAATACCTTGAATGCATAGATGCTTGGAATCACTCTATTTCTAATATAGGAAAATACTTAATAGAGTAGGATTCCAACATAACCTTGACCCAACCCGTCGCCTTACATTGGAGCATCATCTGTGTTGCGGTTCAAAGGAGCTGAAGATTCTTCATCATCAAAGGAGGAGATCTTCATCAATGTGCTTAATGGGGCTCATCTACTTATCTGTAAGTCATTAGAGTTCGGAGACCCTTTTGATCATTCTTTTTGTAGGATTAGGTCAAAGGTACTTCTCACCCCTTTCAAGTCCTCATACGAGGCCTCCGACGGGAGAGTACGTGGGGGTGTTGTGTGTTGACCCTTGCTCTTTAGAGAGCATAAACTTAGGTCCTTTGTGTAGGTCCTTGACCTTTATGGTCTAAAACCTAGGTGTTGTGTGTTGACCTTTACTCTTGTGTAGGGCATAAATTGTTAGGTTCCTTGTGTGGATCCTTGGCCTATGTGGCATAAAATCTGGGTGTTATCTGTTGACTTTTGCTCCTATGTGGGGCATAAACTTGTGTCTCGTGGAGACATGTTAGGTACCTTGTGTAGGTCCTAGAGTCAGCCTTGTGTAGGTTATACTGGTTTAAGGTGAACCTGATTTGAAACCTCCGTTAGTGAGATCCGGTACACTCAAGGGTTAAGTGCGTCCACCGAAAGTGGACTAGACACGTAGTCGAACCATTATAAAAATGACTGTATTTGGGATTGCTATTTACTCTTACCACTTGTGTGATTTCTCTTAATGTTCTCATAATGCATGCTTACATGATTAGCTATAACTAATTAGAATCACATCTCACACACAGTCACATCCATCATGAACTATATTTTACAGCTTGTTTATGTTTTGAATAGTCTTATGATTAGATCCTCTATTTGGCTTGGAAGCCAATAGAGTTACATTGTATTCCACCCCCTCTAGGACATCCTGGCATATTCCCACTTCAACTGAAGCGGTCATTGCCGCAATTTCACTAGGGTCATAGGCGCATCCACGCCCCACTTTCTTAGCCTGTTGAACATCCCTAATGTGTACGCTCTTTTCCTAAGAGACTCTGGTGTTGATGGTCTATTTAAGTTAGAATTATTTAATAATTCGACTCATTAGTATCTTAGCAAGGTTTAGTAGTAACACTCGTGTATTAAAGATGTGAGGTGTTACATAGGTCCAACTCGACTCGATCCAGTTTTTACAAGTACTTGACCCAAACTTTATCCAATTCAAGACTGAGTCCAGCATGGCTGACTAAATCTGAACCAATTCATTACTGGCCTGACCTGAATTGAGTCCGACTCGGTCAAGGAAACTGAGTCGGATCGAGTTGGGTGCGAATTGAGTCAGATCGAGTTGGGTACAAACTGAGTCGGATCGAGTTGGGTACGAACCGAGTCCGACCAGACCACCAGCGAGCTAGGACGGGACCCACCATGAATGTCGATCTGAGTGCAAGCTTGAGCCAGGACAAAACGCTGGCTACAACCGAGCCAACGAGGTCCCGAGCTCAGTCAGACCACCAGCGAGCCAGGGCAGGACCCACCATGAAGTGCGGTCCACCAGCGAGCTAGGGCGGGACCCATCGTCATGTTCAGTAGCTAATCTGCATCCGTCCTAATCTAGGGCAGGCCATGACCGATGTCTCGAGCTAAGGCATGCCACCAACAGCCTATACGGTTACACCCGACATCCCAAGCTAGGGCGGGAGCTCGAAAATACACAGGAAAAAAACATATAAATGGAACCTACCTAATTAATGGACAATGTTGACCAGTGAAGATGGGATGTTGGGCTGCTAAGTGGCCTGGATTCCAATCGAGTTTGGTGCAACGCCAGCTCGGGTAGGGTTAGGGTTCGGGTAGAAGAATGGTAAAGGTGTGTGTGTGTGTAAGGAAAATCTGACTTTATACTACCCGATTCCGATTTGGATCGAATCGAATCGAGTTACTACATAACCCGAACTCGACTCGGTCGGGCGTCGGATCCGAGTGGGTCTACTTGATCGGTTCGGGTCGAGTTGGATCCGACCGGTTCAGTCGAGTCGAATCTGACCAGTCAGGTTAGATCCTGCCCACCTCTAGTCATAAATGGGTGTTCATAGATTATAACTTGCATGTGAATTTGTTGCATGTCATTAAAGTAATACGAAGATTATGGAATCAATGACCAATTTCTCCACATAAAGAGACTATTACTTTGAATTGAAATTAACACACTGTGGGTCGATGCTCTGAGGTCTAATGGACTACGTTCATGCCTAAATTCTTCTCAATTGAGGGGTATCTTAAAGAATGAAGGGAATTTGATCACCTTCATGATATGAAGGCCATGAAAATGAAATCATCATCGAAGAATTTACATGCATGTAGGAAAAAAACTGCCCTAGAGTTGTCATGGGTGAAAGATGAAATGACCGTGAAGCAATACGAATTAGTGAATGTATCTTCTCTGCATCGTCAGAAGACATCTTATGCCAAGGTATGAAGACTAACATGACAAAATATGTGATGTCATAAATATAAAGAGAAGATAGCCTTATGAAAGGAGAGAAGACCATCAACCCAAGAGATGTCAAGCAAGAGATGTGGAGAAGATATCCAACAAAGGAAAACAGCATGCAAGGGAGACAACATAAAATGGTTTCCTACCTATAGAGAGAAGACCATCTAACAGACGAACGTGGCATGTAGTAGAGAAAGATAATGGTGGATTTACAAGGAGAATATAGCCATTGCAAAGGGAGAAGGATTTTACAGATGACAATTCAGCAACGAATGTTTAGAGGAGTGTACCTCAAGCAGTACACCAACATTACCAAGAAGTCACATTATTAATACCATTGTATTACAAGAAATTCTACTATGAATTTCTCTTTATATTGTGGTTTAATTACTCTAATTTGACATCAGAGAATTTTGTTGATCAAATGACCCTTTTTAATGCCTTTTTGTAGATGTTAGTATAATTATTACAGAATTCCATCATATTACTGTAGTAATTTGCAATCCAAACAAGTTCTAAGAGTAAAAAGGTCAATTTCTTCAAATAAAACTGCTCTGCAGCTAATCTCAAAAAATTGCTTGAAACAGAGAGACACATTTGACCTATAATAATAACAGATTAACAAAGATAAAATCTATTTCTTTTATAATCATTACACATGATTCGCTACCCTTTTAACGAACATATTGGGATTCAAGTATGACAAACAGAACCTAGGATGAACCATTCTTAATAATTCTTTAATATTGTTAATCACCATATTTCAACTTGCCGCTCAAAAATAAACAGTTAATAAAACAAATACATCAATGTTTTATGTTCAACCTAAAAAAGTACAAAGATCAATGGCTAATATGTTCCAATATGAGAGAACTACAGCTTGGATCTAGAGCTGGGCAGAATTTGACCCGATCCGATCTAAACCGAAGGTCAGGATCGGGTCGGTTCAAGTAGGCCCACTTAGATCCGAACGTATATCGAGTCGAGTTCTGATCAGTGGCCAATCCAGGCCAATCCGATCCGATCCGATTCGGTCGGATACTATATAATTAATATTTACTTTTTTATTTTCATTTTTTTACTACCCGCCTCATCCAAACGAAACTCTAATCCCTCCCTTCTCTTTCTCTACCCGAACGAGCTGCGCCGCACCCACCCATCTCTCCTTCTTTCTCTCCCTCTTTCTCTCCCAATTTCCCTCCTCTCCTTCTTTCTCTCCTTCTTTCGCTCCCGATTTCTCACATCTCCTTCTTTCTCTCCTCTTTTCTCTCCCTCTCTATCCTGATCTTGATTCAACCCAGTCCGAATCGACTAGACAGACTCAACTAGATCTGACTCAATTTAGTTTCCCAGACTGAGTCGGACTCAGTTCGGGTTAGGCCAGCAATGATTTGGATCGGATCGAGTTAGCCCTGCTAGACTCAGTCTCAGATCGGATCAAGTTCAGGTCAAGTTCTTGAAAAATCGGATCGAGGCGAGTTGGACCCAATCCGGTCTGACTCGACTCGATGCCCACCTCTACTTAGATCACCAAGCATTGGCCCCACTTATCGGAACTAAAAGACACCAACGATGTGCAAAGTGTACGATACAACTCCTCAATCTATCATCTCCTATCCTCCCGTTCATTTTACCTACATGCCTACTCTGGATCATGAAAATGTGCGCCTCGTACTAGGGCCCACATGCAGAGGTGTTCAGATGATCATAACCATCTATGTTTTGGGTGTTAATCAAGATGCAACACAGTGAGAAACTTACAATGAATGTTATATTACTGACCGTTCATACGTGCATTTTTTATTTTTTACAAAATTTACGAATGGCACATTCAAATCAGTCAATCAACAGTCAGAATTGTTTACTTCAGTGGAAGCGAATTGGCTGGTGTACCACACCCCCACCGACCAGGCTCGTGTGTTGACGTCACCAAGTTCTGTGAGTCCCATCATGAGGTATGTCTTATATCCAAACCGTCCATCCATTTTACAAGCTCTTCATAAGTCAATATTCGAAAAATAGGATGGATCAAATGATCAAGTAAACCACACCGCAAAAAGAAGTGAGGATTGAACGTTAACTATTGAAACTGCCCTCTTGGAGGCTTTCTAAGTTTTGGATCAATATGATATTTGTTTTTCCTCTTCATCTAGGCATGTGTGACGTTATTAATAGATTAGATGGAAAATAAACACTAAGGTGGGCCTACGAATATTTGAGAATCATTGTTCCCACTACTATTTGTGGTGTGGTCCGCTCAGATTTGGATAAAACTCATTTTTGGTATTAAACTCTAAAATAATCTTTTCCAAATGGATGAGCAGCGTGGATATAATAAATACATCATTCTAAGCCCATGTAACTTTGATCTCCTTTGAAGAGTTCCTACCACCTGGAGCTCGAGGATCTTCAGCGCTCATCTTTGCATGACACGTACCAACCAGGTCGGTAGTGTGTGGTGGTACATCAGCCAATCGCCTTAGGACAGAAGCGGTTTGGCTGGTGTACCACACACCAGCTATATAGCTGCTATAGGTACGTGTCGCGCGAAGATGAGCACCGATGCTCCTCGAGCTCCGAGTTGTATGAACGGTTCAAAGGAGATCAAAGTTACATGGGCCCCACAGTGATGTATTTATTATATCTACACTGTTCATCTATATTTAGAGATCATTTTAGAGCATCATCCAAAAAATCAATCATATCCAAAGATCATCTGGACCACACCAAAAATAGCAGCGGAGATAATGATTTTCACCGTTTGTAGGGCCCACCATAACGTTTATTTTCCATCCAATACGTTCATAAGGTCAAAAAGACATAAATGAAAAGGAAAGACAAATTTCATATTGATCCAAAACTTCTGTGACCCTGAAAAGGGTTTTAATGGTAGACATTCAATCTCCCACTGCTTTTTGCAATGTGGTCCACTTGATAGTTAGATCTGTATTATTTTTCATATCAAGACTTAAGACGAGCTCGCCAAATGGATGAATGGTTTGGATATAACACATACCTCATAATCATACCCACGGAACTTGTTGACTTCAATACAGCAGCTATATAGCTGGTGTGAGGTACACTAGCCAATCCGCTTCCCTTAGGGCACACCAGTAACCTATCTGGCGTGGGAAGGAAACATATTGGCTGGTGTACCACACACCACTGGCTGGTGTGTTGATGTCACCAAGTTACGTGGGTCCCATCATGAGGTATGTGTTATATCCAAACTGCTTGTCAATTTTGTGAGCTAGCCGTGAATTTTGAGCCAAATAATAAGACATATCTAAAGATCAAGTGGACCACACTACATAAAACAATCTACCATTGAAACCCTTTTGGGATCATATAAGTCTTGGATCAATATGATATTTATTTTTCCTCTTCATCCGGGGCTGTGTGACCTTATGAACATATTGGATGGAGAATAAATATTGAACTCAATGTTGAAAGGAGGTATCTTTCACTTAGTCTACCTATTGAGCCATGGATCAGGGTGTAAAAGAATATCAAAGTAACATGGCCCCATTATGATGTATTTATCATATCTATACCGTTCATCCATTAGGCGAGATTATTTTAAATCTTAATGCTAAAAATGATTAATTTACAAGGCTCAAGTGGACCATACCACAAATAGTAGTGGGACAATAATTCCGACAGTTAAAACATTTGTAGGACCCACCTTAGCGTTTAATTTTCATCCAATTTGTCCATAATTATTTCACACGGACATAGATGAAGAAAAAATATATATATCATATTGATCCAAAATTTCTATGACCCCAAAAGGGTTTCAATGGCAGGCATTTAATCCTCTACTGCTTTTTACAACATAGTCCACTTGATTTTTGGATGTCTTATTTTTAGGCGCAAGGCTTAGGATGAGCTCACCAGGTGGACAAACGGTTTGGATATAACTCATACCTTATGATGGGACCACATAACTTAGTGACGTAAACACACCAGCACGTCGTTGGTTTGTGGTTCACCAGCCAATCCACTTCCGAAAAGGTGAACGCTTGGGGGACGCGGATTGCGGCCAAACCCTGCCCGTCTCTAGCCCCGAACGGATAGTTGTCTTAGGGGTCCACCGTGATGTATCCGTTTATCCAAGCCGTTCATCCCTTTTCTCATATCGTTTTAAGGCATGAACGAAAAAATGACATAAATCCAATGCTCAAGTGGGCCACACCACAAATGACTCATGCATTTAATACAACTGGCATATAACGCTCAGTGCATTTAATGCAACCAAGCTTATTATTTGGTGTGGTCCACTTGAGCGTTGGATTTATGTCATTTTTTATTTATGCCTTGAAATGATCTTAGAAAAGGAATGAACGGCTTGGATAAACAGATACATCACGGTGGGCCTGCCTACTGACCGTTCGGGGCTAGAGACATGCTGTGGTAGGACGCAATCTGCGTCCACGCTTGGGAATAACCAACCACCTTAGCATGTGATGTGGGGAAACGGATTGGTTGCTCCCCCTGCCTACTGACAGTCCGGGCAGGGCTATGTGGGGCCCACCGTGGTGTAAGTGTTTTATCCACGCCGTTAATCGTTTTTCTCAGATCATTTTAAGGTATTAGCCAAAACATGAGGCAGCTACAGAGATTAAATGCACCACAAAGTTGGGATTTAATTTCTTCCATTAAAAACTTGTAGGGAGCTGGAGAAGTTTCGTATCAAGCTGATATTTGTTTTTTCACCTCATCCACGTCTACATAACCTTATTAATAGGTTGGATGGTAAAAAAAAAAAAAAAAAAAAACATCAAGTGTCCCTTAGAAAGGTTTCAAACGGTGGGTGTCATTATCACTGCAGCATCCTTTGGTGTGGTCTACTGGACCTCTGCTTCATTTTTTAATTTATCTCTTAAAATTATTTTATAAAAACGTTGAATGGAGTGAATAAAACAATTACATCACGGTGGGCCCCACGTAGCCCTGCCCGGACGGATTACCGTCCGAGCGGGGGTAGGACGCAATCCGCTTCCCTGCCATCAGCCTCGTGGCTGATACACCCAGATCCATAGTTCAACTAGTAGACTGAGTGGAGATACCTCGTTTCAACACTTGAGGTCTTGGTATCGATCCCTAGTGAGGGTGGCTAACATGGAGTATGTGTACTGACATGGGTGTGTACTAACAAGCTAACCCAAAAAATAAAATAAAAATCGTGGCTGATGGGCAGTGCTCTGTGGGCCCTTCCATGATATATGTATTTTATTTATTTTTTAAGATCATTTTAGGTCTTGATCCTAAATCTCAGGTAGATCACACCACGGGAAAACAATAGTGATTGGATATCCATCATTAAAATCCTCTTTAGGCCCAATGTACTGTTTATTTGACATCCAATCTGTTGACTAGGTCATACAGCCCCGATGAAGGGAAAAAACAAAGATCATCTTGATTCAAAACTTTTATTGCCACCAAAAGGTTTTTAATGGTCGATGCTCATTGAACACTGTTTCCTTTAGTGTGGTTCACTTGATATTTGGATATACATGATTTTTGGTCTCTTAAGTTAAAATGATATGAAAAAATAGATGGTCGGAATAGATGAAACACATACAACATGGTGGGGCCCACAGTGCACCGACCACCAGCCAATGAGACGTGGAACCCACGCTGGATTAAAGCGGTGCTCGGATTGCGTAGTGCAGCACACAGCGTCCGCGAGGGTGCTGTGTGGTGCTCTAGAAGTTCGGTGGTCCTCACATTGATGTATTTATTTTATCGAAGCCGCCCGTCAATCTTTCCAGCCCATTTTAAGGCACCAGCCTAAAATGTGGCTGATCCAAATCTCACGTGAAACAGTGGTAACCGAAAGCCTACCATTAAAAACTTCCTAAGCCAATGTTTATTTACCACCCGGCCTAGGGCTTTCAATGGGCCCAGGGAGTACCAATTGGAGTTTTGGGCTTGGCCTCTATTGGGCCAGGTATGTGGTGGTGTAAGCCTGATAGTTGGGCTCAATCTTGAATCAGAGCCCAATTGTAAATGGAGCTAGACTCGGATTTAAACTTCAAAAGACCATAAACCTGGCCTGGTCAGATAGGTCTTTTCTAAATCTAATATTTTCTCTTCTTTCATTCTCTCCCTCTCACTCCAAAATATCATTTATCCATGGAGATATTCAAGACTCCGGATTGGATAGACTCGAGTCAAGCTATGTGTAAATGTCTCGGGCTAGATTTAGACCAGACTATTTCAGCCCGTCACGTACCAGGCTGAATTTGAGCTTAAAGTTTAGGGCCCGTTTGGCCGGGTGGACTGGAAGGGAATGAATGGTATTCGGTTGGATGGCATGGATTTGAAGGTAATAATGGTGTTGTCAGTGGATTGTCTTTAGATCCATGGGATTGCTATATTCCGGAATTGCTATATCGAGTCTGTTTGGCACGCCGGGCCAATCCTGGGATTAAACCTTCTCATCCCTTCCACTCCCTCAAACCAAACACGTTCAAGGCAAATTTGAAAGGAACAGGGTGGATTGGATGGGATTTAAAGGTAATGATGGTGTTGTCAGTGGATTGTTTTGAGATCCATGGGATTGCTATATCCCGGATCAGATCACCCATTGTGTTTGGCACGCCCGGCCAATATTGGGATTTAACTTCCAAACCCTTCCAATACCATCCAATCCCTTCCAATCCGGCCGGCCAAACGGGCCCTTAGAATTACAGGCCAGGCTTAGAAAGAACTTGTCGCAGCCCTAACCTGGCTAAGCGACAGCCGTCAGTGACACATACGTGGACGAAGGTAAAACACACATACGAGCGGACGCGGATATCCTGCGAAAGGCTTTCGCAGGAACTTCCTGCGCTGGAAACTTGGGTGGGGCCCAATGTGATGTTTTTGAGAAATCCACCCCGGCCATCCATTTTCCAAGATATTTTTAGGTTAACAGGCCGAAAATGAGCGGTATCCAATACTCAAGCGGACCTAAAATGTGAGTATTGAACGTACACAGTTGAAGTTTTGAATCAAGCTAATATTTGTGTTTTCAGTTCATCCAAGTAGGAATGACGTTATTAACCGTATGGATGTCACGTAAACATCACTTTCTACCCCAGAAAGTTTTCAACGGTAGGAATTTTCCTACCCACCTTTTACTCTAGTGCGGCCCACTTGAGTCTTGGATCCTTCTCAATTTTTGTCTTAAGTACTAACATGAGCTCAGAAAACGGATGTACGGGGTGGATTTCTCAAAAACATCACGTTGGGCCCCACCCAAGTTTCCAGCGCAGGAAGTTCCTGCGAAAGGCTTTCGCAGGAAATCCGCGTCCCATACGAGCTGCTTGATCCAAATGGCAGGCATTCTATCTTCCGGGTCCTCTGTTACCTGGTCAACAGAGAATTCCCGATACCCCAATCCTCATTGGTCCACGTCACCACTCACTGAAAAAATAAAAAAATAAAAAAAAGCTTCGGACGCCGAACCATCAGGATAGCAGGAAATCCCTGTTGACCAGATAACAGAGGATCTCGACTCCACAACTGGCAAACTATCACAACTGTTTCCTGGAGTGTGGTCCACCTGAGATTCGGACAACTGGCAAATGTATATAACGTGGATAAAACAAATACATCATGCTGGGTATATAGCTTTACCAGCACCACACGGCAGTGTGCTTCACTACATAATCCGTGTCTGGTGAAAAAAAAATAGTCTCTCTTCCACACTCTACCGCTTGTTGCCATCCATAGCTCTGGAAGACGCTCTCTCCTCATCCTTCTCTCCACCACCATTTACATTTCGGCCGGCACACATCTCACCCGTTCCCATCTGGCCCACCTCTCGGAATCTCGAGTAGATATCACTCTTATAGAATTCCCTTGTTCTGATCACAAGAACAAGCGAAACCAACGATCCAATGAATGTCACAGCCGTAATGATGATGAACGATAATCTATAACACTTCGGCCCAATACAAGTCAACTTGCCGGTAATGGCCCCACCCACAACCGCTCGCTGCTTCATCGCCTCCCGATCATAAAGCCGACCCGCCACCTTCACGTTGAGTATATACGATCCAACCGGGCTAGCAAGGGCACCGAAATTGTACAACGTCCCATAGTACTTGAGCCCAAAAATTTCAGAAATGATGGCGTAGATCATCGGCCACTGCGCTCCGAAGCAGAATCCGATAATTACCGACGCTACATAAAGAGAACCCGGTGTGGGAAATGCTATCAGGATGTGGCCCACACAAGAGACGAGGAGAACCAACGTGAGCATCAATGGTCGAGGGAACCCGTGCTTAGAGAGAAGGATTTCAGATGCAAATCCAGCCGCCACCCTTCCGCCGAAGTTCCATATGCTTATCAGCGATACAAAGGTGCCGATCGTCAGATGCGGGTAGCCCAATGACTCGCCGATCTGACCCATGTTGTCGACTGCTGTTAGAGTGCCGCCGAGGCCGCATACAATCACGACGAAGATGATTAGCATGTCGACGCTCACGAGCGCCTGGAGGATGGTGTAGTCCTCGCCTCTTTTCGGCGATTTAAAGATATCTGTAATGCGGGAAATTCGTGTTTGCTTAGTTGGTGGCTGTAGTTTTGGAGAGGGAGGAATTGGAGGTGGGGGCAATGAAATTTCTGATACGGATGGTTCTTGCTTTGTCTCGACGGATATTGTAGATTGGTTTTTGAGCTTCTGTATGGAAAGCTCTTCTCTCACGACGATAACAAGAGGGAGGAAGAGCAAGAACAGAACGACAGCGGCACTGCCGCCATATTCAGGAGCGGAGAAGCTTACCTGCTTCTCAATAATGATTATAAGCATGAGATATCCAGCTAGAGCTAGTGCAATGTAGAGAAAAGAGTAGAATATCTTGAGCTCGTTTGGCTGCCGGATAGATTTTATTATCCGAATTGTGCCGAGAAAGACGATGGAGAGTGCGGCCGGGAGCCACGCAATGAGTAGGATCAGTGACTTGGAATCATGGCCGTAGATTGTTAGATAGAGCTGGTTGAAAATGGCCCCACTGAGACCGACGTAGCCCTTGAGGAGACCGATCATGATGCCGCGGCTCTCTGGGAAGTTCCTGACGCAGGTTACAAGCGCGCCGGTGTTGGCGAAGGTCTGTGAATTGGCGCCAATGCAGATGTAGAGGCACATCTGCCAGACTTTGGGATGGGCAATGCGGCCCGTCACGGCAAGCCAGACCATGAAGTAGCCGGTGAAGTTCATCGCAGCGCCGATGGCGAGCACCGCCCATGGCGGGATCAGCTCGTTGATTAGGCCGGAGAGGATGCCGACGTTGGCGCCGAGGTCTTTGAAGAATCCGAGGGTGTTGAGTGTTTGCTGGTTGTAGGCCATTGATGATTTTATGTCGCTGGAGTAGATGCCGTAGATGTAGGTGGCGCCTGCCCCTGACATTATCAAGAACGACCCGAAGACCATGAACCAACGGCCGCGGATCACCTGCAGGGCGGGTCCTACCATACTCGTTGCACGGAAACTGCTGATCATGGCTGACAAATCAAGGGAGGCAGCTGTGGGTAGGATGGTGATGAACGCTCAGAAGCTAATGGACACAGTCGCCACACGTGCGAACAACGGCCAGCAACATGTCTCTGGTAACAGAATAGCGAGGAGGAAGATTGGTATGACAATTTGAGAGGATAGATTGTAGTGGAGTGGATATCTTCAATTAAAACTAGGGAAATGATGCACTGCTCTCACGTGTAAGCTATGGTGTTCTTGTTGTATAGGGGCATCCGTATTTGAAGTAGATAAAATACATACATCACACATAGATCATGCATACATCATGGGCCCACAGATTTTGACATCACGGACTTGGTAGAGGTGGGGTCATTACCCAATACGTGTCCTTGCGAGGGCTAGAGGGAGGGACGAAAGGCTTTCGGAGGAAGTTCTTCCATTGCATGCTCTCACACGTGTGAGTTATGGTGGACCATAGAGCTTTTTCACCACTGACTTGAGCAGCGGAGGTATCACTGCCCGCTCTCAGTCCCAAAAGGCTCCAAAAACGAGGGAGAGAGATAAAAGAGAATAAGAGAGAGAGAGAGAGACGCGCTTGCATTGTGCGGTGACCCACACCTGCCCAAGTAGGTGGTGGAAGAGCTAAATGGGCCTACCATGATCACGTGTTTTATCCATGCTGTCCATCCATTTTGCCCCCATGAGGCAGCAGTGGATGGGTGGTGATGGACGGCCAGAAGCTAATGGCCACACGGCGCAGCCTCACGTGCCAACGACGGCCACTATCTTCGCTCCAATGACAGATTTGCGAGCGGTGGGATATTGTGGAGGATTATTATAGCAATGGCAGAGCGGGAGGAAACTATCTAGGCTCTCAGGTCCAAGCTCTGGTGTTCTTGTTGCAGTGGGATACCTGCATTTTAAGATCGACAGACTGGGGCCGTCCTAATAAGAAACGGATTGGCTACTCCCCTGCCACCAGCCCGGTGGCTGGTGGTCGGTGCTTTGTAGGCCCCACCATGATGAATTTTTACCGATCATTTCAGGGCTTTATCCCAAAAATAAGAGGGATATAAGTCTCAGGTGGACCAAACCACAGGAAAACAATAGTGATTGGATATTCACCATTAAAATCCTCCTAAGGCTCAATGTACTGTTTATTTAACATCCAATCTGTTTATTAGGTAATACAGACCCTGATAAATGGAAAAAAACAAAGATCAGATTGATCCAAAACTTTTATAGCCCCCAAGAAGTTTTTAATGGTCTACGTTCATTCAACACTGTTTCCTGTAATGTGGTCAACTTGAGACTGTGATATATCTAATTTTTGGTCTCGTACCATAAAATGATCTCTAAAAATAAATGGACGGCATGGATGAAACAAATACATCATGGTGGGGCCCACAGAGCACCGACCATAAGCCATTGGCTGGTGCCAGGGGGAGTAGCCAATCCGTTTCCGTCCTAACACACGTTTCATGGGCCACTTAAAAATCAGACCGATCGTAGGATTCTAACCATTCGAGCAATAGCCTACAAATGGACGCTGAAGATCAAGAAAAGCCGCCTTAATCAACAAGCTGAGCCTTCTGTTGGTTCTTGGCCATGGATTGTTTAGGTTTCCGAAGAATTAACTTTCATCAGTGAATCCTAACCATGGCCTGGGGAATGGATGGATAAAAAATGAAGATCAAATTATGGATTTTTTGGATCATCCTATCAGTGTAATTTTACAAACCAGCTCATAAAATGTATTCTGAACGCAATAGACGGTCTGGATTTGATCAATTGGACTTCCTAATTGTCCCAATGTAACTGGAACACTATAACTATACAGTACTCAGAGAGCACAATACCATTTCTTTTCACAGGAATAGAAAGAGAAATGTGGGACTGTAGACCCCACCTTTTATCCAGCTGTTTTTACGAAACAATACAAACATAGTTTTGTAACTTAGACCTTCTCGTACGGACAGCGAATTTGAGGACGAAAATACCCCTCCCTTCCTTTCGAAGACGAGCGCTGACGCTCCTCCAACCGAGAGTTGTACGAACGGCTCAAAAGAGATCAAAGTTACGTGGCCCCACATCTATGTATTTATTATATCCACAACGTTCATCCATATTTCGAGATCATTGCCGAGCATTATCCAAAAAAAAAAAAATCATATCCAAAGATCAACTGGACCACACCACCAAGAGCAGCAAGAAAATTGATTTTCACCGTTAAAAATTTTGTAGGGCCACTATAACATTTATTTTCCATCCAATCTATTCATAAGGTCACAAAGGCCTGGATGAAGAGGAAAAACAAATTTCATAATGATTCAAAACTTCTGTAACCCCTAAAAGGGTTTCAATGGTGGACGTTCAATTCCCCACTGCCTTTTACAGTATGGTCCACTTGATAGTTAGATCTATCTTATTTTTCGTCTCAAGCCTTAATATGAGCTCGCCAAATAGATGGACGGTTTGGATATAACACAGACTTCATGATGGGACCCATAAAAGCAACACAGCAAATAAAATAATAATAATAATAATAATAATAATTTTACAAGGAGAACTTTTTATCCCTTGCATTTTTTCTCTAATACATAATTATGTGTGTGTGTGTATAAGTATATAAAAATATTTTTCTATCTTTTAATTCATTTCTTTGCTTATTTATTTAACAAGCATATCTCCTAAACTAGAATGATATACTTAACGTACCACATATGATTTTGGGGTAGGAGAAGCTAATTTAGCCAACCAACCTAGTCATTCACTTCGTGGTCAATTTCAATCACTTCGGAGTCAAATTGAAAATTGAGCAAGTCAAATTGAAAATTGAGTGGGACAAACTGGAAATTGAGCAGGTCAAACTGGAAAACTGGAAATTGAGAGGGAGAAACTAGAAATTGAGCGGGCCAAACTGGAAAACTGAAAATTGAGCGGTATTGGGGGCCTTGCGCAAAACTTTAAGATCTAGCCTCCTGAAACAAACCAGAATTATGGAATAAGAAAGCAATGAAATAAATCAAAGCATAAACCACACGATACCAGAAAATTTTACGTGGAAAACCCTCAAAGAGGTAAAAACCATGGGACCTCGTCCAGATCAACAATCCACTATAAAGCAAAACGTTACAACCGATCACAGGCACACACTGCTTGGATCAAACCTTCTTCACTCATGCAGGAATGAATAAACAATAAGAGAACAAAAGGAAAAACGAAGAGATCTCACCGATCACAAGGACGTAGAAGCGTTGAGACGTGTACTGCGAAGTAGATCACCTCTACGAGTAGATTCTCCCTTCCACAAGCTTCCTTTCTCTCTCTTTCTCTCACTCTCTCTCACCTTTGATAGCCCTAAACCCTCGTAGAAAACCGTTAGGAAACCTTAGAAAACCCTGAAATACACTCCAATCTCCCATACACTCCTTTATATAAGAATAGAAAGAGGTAAAATCAAAATAGGAAACAATTTCCGCAGAATCTGCGTTTCTGCAATCGCATCTGCATAACTCTTCGATGATATCGAAGGTCTCTCGATGACAGCCTTCAATATCATCTAAGGTCCTTCGATGATATTGAAATAGGACCAAAACTATCCAGCAACCAGGTGTGAAAATTTTCTACAATTATCAATGTCATCAAAGGTCTCTCGATGACAGCCTTTTATATCATCTAAAGTCCTTCGATGATATCGAAACAGGACAAAAAACTGCCCAGCGACCAGCGGTGAAAATTCCAACAATTATCGATGATATCGAAACTAGTTCGATTTCATCGAATCCAGCAATGAGGAGAAAATTTTCATCAAATCTCCTCCTTTTCGACTCAGGAGGAATGCACCTTCTTCAAGCCAGCTTGGTTTCTACAAACCTCAAACTTTTCCTTGAGTAAAGCCTTTAGTTATCATGTCTGACCTATTATTGTCCATGTGGACCTTCTCAAGTTGTAATACCTTCTATTCCAAAGTATCCCTGATCCAGTAAAACCGAATCTTTGTGTGCTTTGACTTGGAGTGCTGACTTGAATTTTTGCTCAAGTGTATAGCATTTTGACTATCACAATAGACCACGTGCTGCTCCTGCTTCAGGCTAAGTTCCTGTAGGAACCTCCTCATCCAAAGCATCTCTTTATATACCTTTGTGACCACAATGTACTCGGCCTCTGTCGTCGACAATGCTGCGACCTTCTGTAGCTTGCTCTGCCAAGAGACCGCTTCCCCTGCGAAGGCGAACATGAACCCCGATGTAGACTCCCTAAAGCCTATGTCACCTGCCATATTTGCATCTGTGTAGCCCTCTAACACAGGTTTTCCGTCACCATAGCATAGGCTCAACTTGGATGAGCCTCTTAGATACCGTAGTATCCACTTCACCGTTGTACAATGCTCTTTATCAGGATTGGCAAGATACCGGCTGACAACACCAACTGCATATGCTATGTCTGGGCATGTGCACACCATAGTATATATCAAACTTCCTACCGCTGACACATAGGGTATCTTCCGCATCTCTTTCACCTCTGCCTTCGTCTTGGGACACTGTCTGTCGCTCAATTTGAAGTGACCATCCAGTGGAGTACTGACCAGCTTCATTGTATTCATATTAAACCGCTATAGGATTTTCTCAATATAGCGCTCTTGTGACAGCCAAAGCTTCCTGATGCTTCTATCACGGGTTATCTTCATTCCTACGATCTGTTTAGCCGGGCCCAAGTCTTTCATCGCAAATGACTTGCCCAATTCCTATTTCAGCCTGTCGATCTTCTTAATGTCTTTTCCCATTATGAGCAACGTATAACAGTAGAACTAAGAAATCACCATCTGAAAACTTGCGCGTGAACACACAGTGGTTCGACTCCATTCTGTCATACCCATGCTTCAACATAAACGAATCGAACTTCTTGTACCATTACCGTGGAGCTTGTTTCAGCCCATACAAGCTCTTCCTCAGCCTACACACCATATGCTCCTTGCCCTTGACTTCGAACCCCTCTGATTGGTGCATGTAGATCTCTTCTTCCAAGTCACCATGGAGAAAGGCAGTTTTAACATCTAACCGCTCTATCTCTAGATCCATACTAGCCGCCAACCTAAGTAACACCCGTATGGATGTTATGTTCACCACCGGTGAGAATATCTCCTCGAAGTTTATACCTTTCCTCTGACCGAACCCTTTCACTACAAATCTGGCCTTGAACCTCGTCTGTGAATTTTTCTGCTCAACCTTCTTTCTGAACACCCACTTGTTGCTCAGTGCTTTCTTACCCTTAGGCAGTTTCACCATATCATAGGTGTGGTTCTTATGCAAGGATTTCATCTCCTCTTGCATAGCTTTCAACCACTCACCCTTATGTTCGTCGGCTAGGGCCACGGAATAATCTTCTGACTCTCCCCCATCAGTGAGCATAATATACTCATGCGTAAAGTACCTCTTGGACGGCTATCTATCCCTAGATAACCTCCTCACCTGTGGCTTAGTAGGTGGATCAAGTGGGGGCTGCTCCTCCGGTCCATCTTCTGTAGGAACTCCCTCGTCCTCTTCACCTTACTGTATTCCCCCGTCATCAGGCACCACGGGAGGAATAACCGGATTCATGTCCTCTAGCTCACTTAAACTAGGCTGGTTCTTCTGTTGCTTACCAATGTCTTCTATATACTAATCTTCAAAGAAAACCACATCTCTACTCCTGACGAGCTTTCTCTCGGTCGGATCCCACAATCTGTAACCGAATTTTTCATCACCGTACCCCAAGAACACACACTGTCTGATCTTCATATCGAGCTTGGACATCTTGTCCTTTGGTACATGAACAGATGCCCTGCATCCAAACACCCTGAAATGACTGTACGATGGATCCTGTCCAGTCCACACCTTCTCAAGTACTTCTCCATTCAATGGGGCTGATGAAGACTTGTTTTTCAGATACACCGCCGTATGCATTGCTTCTCCCCAGAAAGTCTTGGGTAACTTCGCATGGGATAACATGCATCTGATTCTCTTAACAATGGTGCGATTCATTCGCTCAGCTACACCATTATGCTGGGGGGTCTTGGGAACCGTCTGTTCATGTCATATACCTAGGGACTTGCAGTACTCATTAAAGTTCCCAATGTATTCACCACCATTGTCAGTGCGGATGCACTTCAATGATCTACCTGTCTCTCTCTCGACCATAGGATGAAATAATTTAAACACACTAAAGACCTCATCCTTGGATTTCAAAGCATAAACTCAAACCCTCCTAGATGCATCATCTATAAAAGTGATAAAATACAATACCCCGCCCAAGCTTTTTGTCCTCAAAGTACCACAAACATCATAATAAACCAAATCTAATGCATGCATTTTATTAACATGAGAAGCAATTTTAACGAATGAAATTCTATGTTGTTTCCCTGATAAACAATCAAGACAGATTTTGAGTGGTGTACCTGTCACGTCTGGAAGGAGCCGCTTCCTCGCTAATACCTGAAGCCCTTATTCACTCATGTGGCCTAGACGCCTGTGCCACATGTCAGTAGCTGAATCTTCCACTGCGTTCAACCCACCCTTGCATACACTGACACTTGCCTTGTAATTGGTGTAACACTTCTTTCCTCTGGCTATGATTAACGAACCCTTAATGAGCTTTCAGCGCCCACCAGCAAACCGGCTTTCATAACCATCATCATCTAGTCTTCCCGTCGACATCAAGTTGAGGCGAAGGTCTGAGATATATCTCACATCCCTGAGAACCAATGTGCAGCCCACATCGGTCTTTACACAAATATCACTGACCCCTACGATCTTCGATACGGTCCCATAGTCACCCGACTTGTAGCTTGTGAAGAAGTCTCTGCGTGAAGTCGCATGAAACGAGGCTCCCGAATCTATCACCTAGTCGGTGTCCTGACTCGTAACCATGAGACATACATCGTGATCTGCTAAAAGAATAACTAGAACGTCGCCATCTGAAGCGACCGCAGTGGAATCTGATTCATCTTCCTTCTCCTTTCCTTTTCCTTTCTTATCGTTCTTCTTACCACGACATTCATGCTTGTAGTGGCCCTTCTTACCATAATTCCAACATTCAATATCCTTCCTGGTACTCGACTTACCTTTAGATTTATCTCAAGCCTTCGTACCCTTCCTGTTCTTTCCTCTCCCCCATTCCTGTATCACAAGGGCCTCTTACTGAGTAGACTCCTGAGACTTCCTCCTTGTCTCCTCATTGACGAGACAACTGGTTATCTGTTCCATGGATATCTTTCTGTCTGGCGCAGCGTTACTTAGAGACACCACCAATGTCTCCCAACTGTCAGGCAATGAACTAAGCAATAGCAAAACCTGCAATTCATCATCCACGACCATCTTCATAGCGGAGAGCTGGTTCACTATATTACTGACCTCATTCATGTGTTCGGCCACAGAACCACTATCTTTGAACTTGAGATTCACAAGTCGTCTTATCAGGAAGATTTTATTACCGGCTGTCTTCCTCTCATATATCCCTTCTAATTTCAGTCATAGGCTAGCGGCTGAGGTCTCTGTAGATATATGGTAGAACACAAAATCATCCAACTATTGTCTAATAAACCCCACCGCCTTCCGGTCCATCTTCTTCTAATCATCATCAGACATATCCTTGGATTTTGCTGATATGCCTAAAAATGGAGAATATAGGTCCTTGCAATAAAGCAAGTCTTCCATCTTAGCCTTCCATATGGTCCAGTTAGAACCATTGAGGCTGATCATCCTTGATGAGCCACCTTCTATAATTCAAAACCGATCCCACTCCGTTCAATGAACTTAGCTCTGATACCACTTTGTTGGGGGCCTTGCGCAAAACTTTAGGATCTAGCCTCCCGAAATAAAATAAAATTATGCAATAATAAAGCAATGAAATAAATCAAAGCATAAACCACATGACACCAGGGAATTTTACGTGAAAAACCCCCAAAAAGGTAAAAACCACGGGACCTCGTCCAAATCAACAATCCACTATAAAGCAGAACGTTACAACTGATCACAAGCACATATCACTTGGATCAAATCTTCTTCACTCATGCAGGAGTGGATAAACAATAAGAGAACAAAAGGAAAAACGGAGAGATCTCACCGATCATGAGGACGTAGAAGCGCTGAGACGTGGACTACAAAGTAGATCACCTCTACTAGCAGAATCTCTCCCACAAGCCTCCTCTCTCTCTTTCTCTCACTCTCTCTCACCTTTGATAGCCCTAAGCCCTCTTAAAAAACCTTAGAAAATCCTGGAATACACCTCAATCCCACATACACCCCTTTATATAAGAGTAGAAAGAGGTAGAATCAAAATAGAAAACAATTTCTGCAGAATCCGCAATCGCATCTGCGTAACTCTTCGATGATATCGAAGGTCTCTCGATGACAGCCTTCGATATCATCTAAGGTCCTTCGATGATATTGAAACAGGACCAAAACTGTCTAACGACCAGGTATAACGCCCTGAAAATCGAGGGTTGAGTAAAAGTCCAACTCCCGAGTTCCAACGCGTCACTTATGCAACATATTTAATGATGATTAAATGTTGTCTGTATTAGTGCATAAACATGAATAAGATTAAGCCAAATCAGCAAAACATAATCCAGGGACAATTATAATACGCAAGCGAAAGACTGAAACAAATATCTATAACTTGATAGACTAGTTTAGGTCCCAAAAGTATGTATGCATTGTCAGGTCAATAATTACATGTATTATTTCAGAATACAAAATATCAAAAATGTAATAGTCTACTACAAGTATAACCCTGAAGCCCCGTCGATTCAGAACGGTCTACGAGAACCCGCCTGAATACTGCATATATGAGAATGCCTCCTCATCATCCTCAAAGTCCAGCTTCGCCTCGCAGGCTGCGTCATCATCTGAACCTACAACAGAGTCTAGTTGGTGTTTAAAACACCGTCCCGTAACGTGAGAGTGAGTGATCAACTCAGTGAAACAATAAAGCAAAGGTTAACATATTATCAATTCAGTCAAGTAGTAATGATAAAGCAATACAATCAAACATCCCTATATACTCTGATTAATGCAGGAATGGTATGTATAAATGATAGATGCCCTCGCCTGCACTCCCTCAGCGATCTTCATCTAACAGTCGCGCATGTCAGTCATTTCCTCATGCTCTCTACACATCACCAAACGGCACATGCAATGTGGTGCATGAATATGATTACCAAGTTCTTATTAGTCCTTTTCATACAGTAGGATTGGGAAGCTAAGGTAACTCTCTTATATCAATTCCCAAACAATGATCCATTCTAGGGTTGTCAGTCCTAGTAAATCTCATACGATGTTACGGTTCTAAGTCACTGCAAAGGGTTCGTCACCTTATCAGTGCAGGCCTAGTATACCCTTGTTGCTACATAAGGGCTCGTCACCTCTACTCAGTTTTATAGTATGCTCGAGGTCACTACAAAGGGCTCGTCACCTTATCAGTGTAGGTCGACAGCTCGAATACAGTGTCTCATACCATCGTATTCAGCTCACAAGTTTGGGTTGCTCACTGGTCACTACGAGGAGGCTCGTCATCCCAGCGTAGGCCGACAGCTTGACCACGATGTCCCATACCACCATGCCCGGCTCATGAGTCTTAGCGGATTGAGGTACCAAGGTTTAAAGGGATTTTCACTGGTGAGTTTGGTACCCTAGATTCAAACAATAGCGTCCATACATGATGAACATACATCGGGTCAATCGGGTTACTTGACGAGCTCGACTAGTACGAGCGCACGTTAAATTGACCAACATGAAGTGCGTAAGCACTCCGTGTGGCCTAACCACTGCCGACAACTAAGGTACGACTCGGGTTCATCGAACACGTCCTATGTGGCGAGACAACCTCAGCCACCTATTTAGTGCCTGTTACCGATTGCCTGGACTATTCCGTAGTCCTAGACACATTCAATTATAACTTATAATTATACAAGTTAATCAAAACAGTAATGGATCAACAATTCCAATCATATAAGCATGTGAGCATTTGATGGATATCAACTAAAACATGAATTCACACATAGGAAGTGTCTAAGTAAAGCAGACAAAGAATACAAATTACATAGAAGAAATCATACATATCGTTAAGGTAGTTGAGAATCTTATCTCAACACCCATGTAAAGTACAAATACTAAATGTCTGATCATTCAGACATTTCTACAAACACTTAAACTACATATTCCAATATACATAGATTTATTTACTTAAAACGCATATTATAGCAAATCCTTTCGAATAGGAGTTGAGACACATACAACAATCATGTATTAACCAACATCTATCATAACAAGTATTAACCATGATGCCATGTTCACTTAGACATTTCGACAAACACTTAGTCTACACATTTCAACATACATGACGTATGTTGGCCGTAACACATACTGGGCCAAATCCTTTTGCCGAGGAGTTGTTACACATACAACTAGCATAACCACACGACAATTAATCATGGCAAATACACGTTCAAATTCCATACGTATACAACCCTTTCTACAAATACATGGGATACACTAAACTCCATATAGTTCATATATATCTGAAACGTGAAACAAACATCGAATTTAGCATGTGAAATAGCACCCACATCAGTAATAAACCATTAACTGACATTGAAAGCCTTGAAAACCATAACCTATACGTTTATAGTCCGCACCTTTCACCGGTAGACTCGTAACGAACTCAGTTTTAAAACTAAGTCTTTATCTACGGCAGATTGGCAACCTATAGCATAAATTAGATTAGTTATTTCATAACTTACATTATCTGAAACCCTGAAACAGGTTAGGGTTATGTTTGCTTACCTAAGAACGGAATCGGAATCGCCTGTATAGCGACACAGGAAAGGTAGTTGAGTGCGTGGAATAGCGGGATCAAATCCCAGGAAGATTCTCCAACTCTCACTCTCACTTTCTCTCTTTTCCCTTCTCTTTTCTCTCCTCTCTCCCCTAGGGTTTCTCAAATTCGTATGGGGTGAGAGAGAGAGGGTTTAAGGTCCTTATATAGGCCCAAGTTTGATGGGCCCCAGGGCCAAGGTATACTTAGGTTATATCCAAATATGGACTGTTCCAGTCCAACGGAGCACTTCTAGTGGCCCCTTTTCTACGTGCGATCGGACTTAAGCTCCCTGACCATGGATCTAGGTCAGGCTGAGTTTTCATTCCGATCGGATTTACAGATCAGCCGTGGCGGACCAGTTTCAGTTCAACGGTCACGGTCACTCGATGAGGGTCACAAGTACACCGACATGTGTGAGACATTTCTCCTGATCCGAGGGTGTATTTGAGTCAGATTCTGACGGTCTGAATCCTTATATTTGGCCCGCAAGCGACACGACTCAGATTACTTAAATCCGAATTTTTATTTCTAAATATTTTCACGTTTCTCACATACTTTGGACTCAAGTTGTGTATTTCTAGACACAATTCGGACTTGATTTTCGAGAGGGTGGTCAAGTCCAGTAATGCGGTCATATCTGTATAGTTTCGGGGTAATCGAACTTTCGACGTGCGGTCAAGGTCCGATACGAAGTTTCGGTGTGCTCCCGAGAGCAACCTGTTTAAGGACGGATTCTAGATTTCAGGGTAATGTAGTGTCAATGATACTGCATGTTTTGGGTCTTGCAAATCATATTTAAAGTGATTAGTGCTAATTTCATAAGCACTCTAGTTTAGCACTTCTAACATTAACCTAATTTCTAAAGGTTTTAGTTTTTGGTGATTTCTGCCTGAGGTGGTACTCGGGTCCTTGTACGAATTTTTCTGAGACGTTACACCAAGGGTGAAAATTTCCTAAAATTATCGATGTCATCGAAGGTCTCTCAATGACAGCCTTCGATTTCATCTAAAGTCCTTCGATGATATCAAAACAGGACAAAAAACTGTCTAGCGACCAGCGGTGAAAATTCTGACAATTATCGATGATATTAAAACATCGAATCCAGCAATGAGGAGAAAATCTTCATCAAGTGAGACAAACTGAAAATTGAGCGGGACAAACTAGAAATTGAGCGCGCCAAATTGAAAAACTAGAAATTGAGCGGGAGAAACTGGAAATTGAGCGGGCCAAACTGGAAAACTGGAAATTGAGCGGGCCAAATTGGAAATTGAGCGGGACAAACTGGAAATTAAACGGGACAAACTGGAAATTGAGCGGGTCAAACTGGAAAACTGGAAGTTGAGTGGGACAGGCAAGTGTTGGATATACATTGTTGAGGTTTACAGTAATCTTGGAGTGCAAAAAATTTTCATGTCTGTGCATTTCAGTCCAAGTTCCTTCTCTAATCACGATGGCCTTGGGAGGGTTGATCCGAGGGATGGGTTGACTGCAAAAGCATCAATTAAAACTATATTGGGTTATCAACCCATCCCTTGGATCAACCCTCTCAAGACTATCGTGATTAAAGAAAGAACTCGGACTGAAATGCACATACTTGGAAATTTTCTGCATATTTGCTAGAAGTGCATGGGTGGATGTATAGCATACTTTGTAATTTTGGTGGATGATGAAATAAACTTTATACTTTGTCCCACTGTATTTTCAGTTTGTCTCGATCAATTTCCAGTTTGTCCTGCTCAATATCCAGTTTGCCGCGCGCAATTTCTAGTTTGCCCCGCTCAATTTCCAGTTTGGCCCGGTGTGACCGAAATCGGGCAACTGCCGAAACAGAATCCTATCATAATTCGAACTCGACTTCGGTCCGACCACTGCATAACGCGGTTGAGTAAATATCAGGCGGTTTCGAGGTCGATTTATGAAAATTCCAAGGCATTGCGAAAGATAGTGTTTCACAACTATAAATAGGAGTCATTAGCATGTCATAAAGCATCTTTTAGGGTTCAAAGAGTGGAGCCAAAGTCATATGTGGTACGTTAAGTAAATCATTCTAGTTTAAGAGATATGCTTGTTAAATAAATAGGCAAACAAATGAATTAAAAGATAGAAAAATATTTTTATATACTTATATATACATATTTACATAATTATGTATTAGAGAAAAATGTAAGGGATAAAAAGTTGTCCTTGTAAAAAAAATAAATAAATAATCTCCCAGAGGTCTTTTTTTTTTTTTTTTTTGCTTTTATGGGTCCCATCATGAGGTCTGTGTTATATCCAAATCGTCCATCTATTTGGTGAGCTCATATTAAGTCTTGAGACGAAAAATAAGAAAGATCTAACAATCAAGTGGACGACACTCTAAAAGGCAATGGGGAATTGAACGTCTACCATTGAAACCCTTTTAGGGGTTATAGAAGTTTTGGATCATTATGAAATTTGTTTTTCTTCTTCATCTAGGTCTTTGTGACCCTATGAATGAACTTAGAAAAAAGTTTTTAATGGTCGACGCTCATTTAACACTGTTTCCTGTAATGTGGTACACTTGAGATTTGCATATACCTTATTTTTGGTCTCATACCATAAAATGATGTGGAAAAATATATAGTTGGCATGGATGATAAGCATACATCATGGTGGGGCCCACAGACCACCGACCATCTGCCTTTGGCTGGTGGCAGGGAGAGTACCCAATCCGTTTCCGTGTAAGGAGGGGTATTTTCGTCCTCAAATTTGCTGTCCGTACGAGCAGGTCTAAGTTCCCAAACGAAGTTTGTATTGCTCCATAAAACCTGCCGGATAAAAGGTGGGGTCCACAGTCCTGAATTTCTTAATTGGAAAATTCAGTGGGTGGAATTCAGTGGATTTGCTGTCGGGAATTAGGCAAGTCACACTTTCTAAGCACCGTCAGTCCGTGACTCTACAGGACTCGGATTGGGTAGAGACCCATCCACTAGCTGGTGGAAAATCTACGTGGCCCCACCGTTATGGATATCTTTCATCCATGCCGTCCATCATTTTGCTAGCTCATTTTACGAGTATAGAACCGAAAAATGGCTGATTCAAAGTTCAAGTAGACCACACCACAAAAATTAATAGGGGATTGAATACCTATCATTGAAAATTTCTTGGGTGCAACATAAGTTCTGGATCAAGCTGATATTTCTATTCTCACTTCATCTAGGCATGACTTTATGAACAGTCGGATGGTAAATCAACATTGCCGTGGCCCCTAAGAAGTTTTGGAGGGAGGCATTCTTATGATGTGATTCATTTGAGCATAGGATCTGTATATTTTTGAGCTCGTGCGTTAAATGAGCTGGCAAAATGAATAAAATACATCATGCCTCATCGTGGTAGGGCCTATAGAGCTTTTTCACAACATAAGTAATGGAGGGGTAAGTACTCAATTAGAGAGAATTGTTGTTAATAGTACTAAATCATTACATTATCATAGACAAGGGTCTAAACAACAAAAATAAATAAATATTTGGATTCCTCAAAATATTTATGATTTTTTCATATTTTTTATATTTTTTGTAGAGAATCTTTTGACTATTATAAGGGCACAATAATAAGGGTGGGACCCTCATGTCCACCATTGCAGCACACCTTGCATAGGTATACTCAAATTGACTTGCAATAATGTCCAAGCTGTTGCTAAGTCACAGTATCAAAATTAGATTAGTTAACTAATTCTATCCTTGAATTACGGGCCACTTGTTTGATGAAATAGGGCGCGGATTGGATACTGACAGGGTCAGTAGCCAAATTGTTACTGAAGTGACGTGACCAAGCTCCGTGGACTCCACCATGATGCATGTGTTGTATCCATACCGTCCAACCATTTATAGAGACCGTTTTATGGCATTACAAAGAAAATGAGATAGATCTAAATTTCAAGTGGACCCACCATAGAAAACCCATGGTTGAAACATTTATAGGGCCCACAGTGATGTATTTTTGAGATCCATCCTATTCATTAGTTAACATAGAGATAAATGAAGTGAAAACAAAAATATCAGCTTCATCGAAAGCTACTGTGGCCCCTAAGAAGGTTTGAACGGTGGATGTCACTGTCCCCACTATTTTCTATGGTGGGGTCCACTTGAACTTCAGAGCTATCTCATTCTCTTTGTAATCCCATAAAACGATCTCTAAAAATGGTTGGAGAGTATGGATACAATACATGCATCATGGTGGGGTCCACAGAGCTCGGTGACATCACTTCAGCAGCCATTTGGCTACTGACCTTGTCAGTCTCCAATCCGCGCGCCCGATGAAATAGGACCTTTAGATCATTTTCATATTAGGCCGTCCAATGAATGTTCAACAATTCCAAAGATAATAAAAATAAGTATAATTTCTTTGTTCATGATTAATCTATATTGGGACAAATAATTTAGACATTTTGAGTTCACTTAATTACATGCCATGCATGCAACTTCTAAGTAAATTCTACCTGCGTGTGCATCATTAGCCATGGTCTGTCAGAGTATCAAAGTTTTTGTCCTACTATTTTCGGGAGGTGACATTATAGAGCAAGTTGAAGCACAATGTGATTGTCCAATCTCACTGCATTGGACTTGTCAGTATGATAGATCAATGGAGCCGTTCATCTAGCTAGTTGAAACTAACGTAGATGGAAAATGGTTTGAATTAAATGGACATAAACCTGATGAAACCAACAATCAGGTGGACAGCCTTCAAAATGATGGTTGAAAACAAAACCGTTAACGATCCAGATTCATTGTGGGAAAGCCAAGAAAAATTGATGGCTACAATGGTTCAATAGCTCTAACTTTTTTAAACAAGGTCCCTTAATTGGGCCGACTGGCTGTCTGGAATTGGTACATAAATTCACCACTGATGATGCTAAGTAACAGCTATACCATGGTTGTACTAAATACACATGTATAGACACCAAATATATATACATGTATAGACACCGTATCCTAAATCCTAATAAATTGTGTTGGGGATAAAAAAAATACAAGTCCGCAGACTCGGACTTAATGCCTCGGGTCACAGAAGGATGTGTCAAGATCGAGGCATGATTCGCTAAACCGAGACAAAGGTTGAGTCGGTTCGGACGAGTCATCAACGTCCCGGGCACGCATCGGGCGGACCACCTTGCCAGACCGACAATCGCTAGGACGAGTCTCATCCCGGATATCTCGGGATAAGATCTCCGACCCCGAAGCTCACGGGATCGGATGAAGGCTCAAGATGGGCACGATCCTATCTCCGTGATCCCAGGAGAAGATCCCGCGCCCAGTATCAGGAAGAGAATCCTTGTGCGACAGAACGCCCCAGTAGCTATAAAAGAAGGACCCCGGTCACCTTGAGAGGTACGAAAAAATTCGGTCTAAAAACCTTTCAATACATTTAGACCCAGAGTTCAGGCCTAACTTTGGCATCGGAGGGTCCCCTGCTCGAGCCAGGGTCTCCTTTGTCCTCTTTCTGTGCAGGCATACAAGGGTCTAGGAGGACGAACCAGACATTTGCATCGACAGTTTGGCGCCGTCTGTGGGAACGTACAAAAAGCCATCTCGTATCTCTATACTGATTCCAATGGTGATGACTAGAAGGACGGTCCCAGAAGAAGATTTGAATGAGAACGCGATTACAGGGCCAGCGGGTCCACGGTTCCCGCAACCCAGAACCCACCTAACAACCGCCGACGAGGGCGACCGGAACAAGCAACAATCAACGGGTCGCGACGATGGGCGGTTGGACAAGGAGGTTCAAGAAATCCGCTCCGATATGAATATGATGAAGCAGATCTTTGGAACGAATGTATCGAAGAATGCGACCACTCCGCATCCTCACGGGAGACGGCGACGTCGACGGCGGCGGTTGATCCTCAACCTTCCACGCCGCAGTCTTTCGGCCGAGCCAACCCCAAGGTGGATCGGAACCATCTCCAGCGCAGTCGGCAAACGCTTCCCTGCGACTGATCTTCGGCACGAAATAGAGCGAAGAAGGCGCAATCGCCCTTCCATGGAAGGCACGACAGAAAGCAGCGAACCGACATTCAAAATTTCAAAAAGAAGTGCGGGAAGAGATGGCAAAAGAGATGGCGGACATAAAGCACGGCCGGAATGTATATTCAACCGGGTCCGAAGCGAAAGCGTCCCCCTTTGTGGACTCGGTACTGAAGGCCCGATTGCTCGAAAGGTTTCAATTACCTCAAATCACTCCTTTCACCGGCAAGACCGACCCGACCGAGCATATTGAGTGCTTCAGAAATTATATGGAACTCCACGATGCCTCGGATGCAAATGTGTCGGGCCTTTTCTCTTACATTGACCGATGTAGCTCGACTGTGGTTCAAACAGTTGAAACCAAAGTCCATCAGTTCATTCGTTGAGCTGAGCGACGCCTTCCTCACCAACTTCATCGCGGAAAGAAGAAATTGAAGCCCCTGCACATCTGAACAACGTAGTTCAAAGGGAGAGCTATTGAAAGATTACATCAAGCGTTTTAATTTGAATCCCTTCAAGTTCGAAAACATTCAGAGAAAACGACCCTCAATGCGCTCATGCAATGAGTTAGGGATAAGCCATTCTGGCATCTCTAGACAAAACTCCGCCGGATACTGGCAGAGTTTATGGCACGATCCGATAAATATGCCAACGCCGAGGAAGCGCGAATCCTGCGTGAAACTAAAACCTCGGCCAAAGAGTCGACAAAAAAAGAAGCCGACTCGGCCGGAGGAAGGAAACGCAAAGAGGATCAAGCGCGTGACGAGCGAAGGTCAGGAAAACGGCCGGATCGAAAATTTTCCACATATACTCCCCTGAATAAGACTCGGGAAGAGGTACTGATGGAAATAAAAAACGAAGGCTTTGTTACCTGGCCCAGTAAGCTCAGGAGTAATCCCAATCGGCGGGACAAGGATAAGTACTGCCATTATCACCGCGATCACGGGCATAACACAAGTGATTGCCGTCACTTAAAAGAAGAGATCGAACGACTCATAAAAGACGGCCGACTCAGAGAACATATGGTCAAAGCTGGGGCATCTGAGGCGCGCCCGACCGAGAGTCAGCCTATGGAAGAAATCCGGACGATTATCGGCGGTCCACAATGTGGGGGCGACTCAAACAACGCGCGAAGGAATCACGCACGAAAACTTAGTCAGCCTCAGTCCGAGCTCATGATTATAGATCGGCCATCAAAGGAAAAGAAAAGAGAAAGATATTGCATATCGTTCACTGAGGAAGACGCCCGAGGTATCCATCACCCCCACGATGATGCGTTGATCGTCTCCTTGGCGATCGCTAACCGAAAAGTGTTTCGGATACTCGTCGATACGGGGTCGTCTGCAGACGTGTTATTTACCCAGGCGTTCGACAAAATGGGGATCGAACGATCCACACTGCGCCCAGTTCGGACCCCGTTGATCGGTTTTTCCGGAGGACAGGTCCTGCCTGAAGGGATTGTCTCGTTACCACTCACTGCTGGCAGCGCCCCATGTCAGACGACGATGATGGTTGACTTCCTAGTCGTCGATCAACCCTCAGTATACAACGCAATACTCGGCCGACCTTCATTGAGTCTCCTCCAGGCCGTGGTATCTACGTACCATCTTTCAATGAAATTCCCGACCGAGTCGGGAGTCGGGATTGTCAAAGGAGACCAGCAGGATGCGAGGCGATGTTACATGATAGCCGTAAAAGGAGCCGCCGACAAAAGTCCGACCAACATATTAACAATCGAATCGTTGGACCCTCGGGGCGAGAATTATGAACGAGGACAGCCGGTCGAGGATCTTGTCTCGGTCCCCTTGGTCGAGACAGATGGATCCAAGACGGCACGAATTGGCTCGACTCTGCAGTCCCCTTTGAAAGAAAAACTGACAGCCCTGCTCCGTAGGTACGCCGACGGCTTTGCCTGGACTCATGAAGATATGCCCGGGATCGACCCCTCTGTGGTGACTCACCGACTCAACATCGATCCGTCGTATCGACCGATCCGACAGAAGCGACGACCGATCGGCCCTGAACGATACGCAATCACTATACCGATTTAAATAAAGCCTGCCCCAAGTAGCTTCCGCTTCCGAGGATAGACCAGCTAGTAGATAGTACCGCAGGACATGAGCTCCTTAGCTTCATGGATGCATATTCAGGATATAATCAAATTGTAATGCATCAAACAGATAAATCAAAAACGACCTTTGTCACCGACAAAGGCCTTTATTGTTACCGAGTGATGCCATTTGGTCTGAAGAATGCCGGCGCAACTTATCAAAGGTTAGTTAACAAAATCTTTGCTCGGCTTATAGGCCGAACCATGGAAGTATACATCGACGACATGCTCGTCAAAAGCATACACGCGGCAGATCATGTGAATAATTTGGAAGAAATGTTTCTAATCCTACGGAAGTTCCGGATGAAGCTAAATCCAAGTAAATGTGCTTTTGGAGTAGGCTCCGGTAAATTCCTCGGTTTCTTGGTCAGTCAGCGAGGAATAGAGGCAAACCCTGAGAAGATAAAGGCTCTGATTGATATGGAATCCCCCAAAACCATTAAGGACGTCCAAAGGTTGACCGGACGAGTCGCAGCACTTAATCGGTTCCTGTCCAGAGCAACGGATAAGTGTCTCCCTTTCTTCAAACAATTGAAAGGAAGACAAGCGATGGGTTGGACGGAAGAGTGTGAAGCAGCATTCCAGCAATTAAAATCACATCTCGGTTCTGCACCTCTCTTATCAAAACCCGAACCGGGGGAGTCGTTGCTCCTCTACCTAGCTGTATCCGAGGCAGCGGTTAGCTCGGCTTTGATACGAGAATCTGAAGGAAAGCAACTGCCGGTTTACTACGTCAGCAAAGCGTTATTGCCAGCAGAAACGAGATACCCAAGCTTGGAAAAAGTGGCCTTGGCTTTAATAACTTCCTCTCGGCGACTTAGGCCGTATTTCCATGCCAACACCATCATTGTAATGACCGACCTTCCGCTTCGCCAGGTACTGCAGAAACCAGAAGCTTCCGGCCGACTCACCAAATGGGCTATCGAGCTGAGTGAGTTTGATATTCAATACCGACCAAAGGCAGCAATCAAAGGGCAAGCCGTAGCTGATTTTATCGCCGAGGGAACGTCTTCAACCGAACTTTCGGTAAATGATCCACCGAAGGACGGTGCAGTTCCGACCTCAACCGCTCCCCCTTGCCCTATTCCGTGGAATCTGTATGTCGACGGTTCTTCCAACTCGAAGGCCAGTGGGGCTGGGGTTGTGCTGGAAACCCCCGATCATACCTATATACAGTATGCCTTACGACTTGGATTCCAAGCGTCGAACAATACGGCGGAATATGAAGCGTTGTTACTCGGCCTCCGACTCGCCGCTAGCATGGAGGTCACGCACCTAAGTGTTTTCAGCGACTCTCAGTTGGTCGTTAACCAAGTTACCGGTGTATACCAGACACGAAAAGACCGGTTAAGGGCATACATGCAGAAAGCAAAGGAACTTATCAACGGATTTCAACTCTGTCGTGTCACTCGGATCCCTCGTACGGAAAACAGCAAAGCCGATTGGTTAGCAAAGCTCGCCTCAGCCGATGAAGATGAGATACCCAGATCCGTCCCTGTCGAATACGTTGACAAGCCAAGCATAGATGAACCAATTAGCGAGGCCGTCAATACAATCGACTCGGAACCTTCCTGGATTGATCCAATCCGCCAATACCTTGACGAAGGAAAGTTGCCCGAGGATCGTGCCGAGGCTCGACGAATTAAGATTCGAGCCTCCCGTTATACCATATTCAACGGAACCCTCTACAAGAAAGGTTACTACGCCCCGTTGCTGCGGTGCCTCAAACCCAGCGAGGCAAACTATGTGTTACGGGAAATTCATGAAGGAATCTGCGGAAACCACTCTGGAGGGCGATCCCTCGCCTACAAGGTCCTACGACAGGGATACTACTGGCCCACTATCCAACACGACGCTCGCGAGCTCGTTCAAAAATGCGACAGATGCCAACGGTTCGCGGCAATTCCGAGGCAAGCACCCGAAGCATTAACGCCGATGACTGGTCCTTGGCCTTTCGCGCAGTGGGGCGTCGACATCATAGGACCGCTCCTTATGGGAAAAGGTCAGACCAAGTTTGCTGTGGTAGCGGTTGACTATTTCACGAAGTGGGCCGAGGCAGAACCATTAGCTAAAATAACCGAGCAGAAGATCACCGAATTTGTATGGAAAAACATTATCTGCCGATTCGGGGTACCCCGTACCATCGTTACAGACAATGGAAGGCAATTTGATAATAGAAGCTTTCGCGGGATGTGCGACAACCTCGGAATCAGAAACGTTTACTCTTCGCCTCATCATCCTCAAACCAACGGACAAGTTGAAGCGGTTAATAAGATTATCAAGCAACATCTTCGGACCAAGCTTGGCCGGGCCAAAGGAGAATGGGCCGAAGAGCTCCCGAAAATTCTTTGGGCCTACCGAACCACCGCTCGAACAGCCACAGGGGAGACTCCGTTTTCACTAGCTTATGGCTCGGAAGCCGTCACTCCCATTGAAATCGGATTACCTTCGGCTCGAATCACCACATTCGATGCAGAAGCAAACGAAGAACTCCTTGCACTCGGACTCGACCTTCTGGACGAACAAAGAGAAGTGGCACGGCTGCGCACGGAGGCGCGGCAGCGACAAGTGGCTCGGTTCTACAATACCCGAGTTAGGATTAGAAGATTTCGAATGGGAGATATGGTTCTTCGGAAAGTGTTTTCTAACACCAAGGAATTTGGGTCGGGTACACTGGGACCCAATTGGGAAGGACCCTACATCGTCTCGGGCACCATTAGACCGGGAACGTATCAGCTAGACCTAAACGGACAGCCGTTGCCTCACCCTTGGAACGCTGAACACCTCAAAGTCTACTATCCCTAGTTCTATATTCAACGATTAAAGACTCTGAACTAAGAAAGGATAAAGTCAAGTCAAATAAGTAAAGATAGGCATTTCTCTTTCATTCATCAAAACATATGTATGTACAAAGCAAGCGAATACATCAAAGCAAAAAAAAATATATGTCCAAGGGCCCCGGTAACGGTCCTCATGCACCGGCCTCGTCCCCAACAGTATCTTCAGCAGTGGCGTCCGGGTTCTCGGATCCCGAGGCTGCTCCACCCTCGATTTCTGAAAGGTCAAGGTCAGGGAAGGATTTCTTTATGTCCTTGACGCATTCCAGATATCCGCTTTGGAACAAGCGGTCCCTTTCATCCTCGAACTCCGCCGACTCGAGGAATGCTTGGACGGCTTGGTCCCTAGCCTTCTCGGCCTCCCGAGTCTTCTCGACGGCCTGCTGAATGTGCTCCACCGCCTCAAGCTTAGCCCGAGCTAAGTCATCCGCGCACGAAGCATGGACTGCCAGAACTTGCTGATTCTCTTCTTCAGCTTTGGAGAGTAAAGCCAGTGCCTGAGCGACCTCTGCCTTCGCTTCGTCCAGGGCTCTTCTGGTGGAAGCCACCTCTGCCCTCGCGTCTTCGGCAGCTTTCCGGGCAAGGGCCGCCTCGCCTGTCAGGACGCCGACCCGGATCTCGGCCTCCTCGCGTCGACCTACGGCCTCAAACAGAAGAGCTTGCAGCCGATGAGTTGAGGATAGCTCCTTGCTGGCCTTGATCAAGCAAGGAGCGAGTTCAAAAAGCATCCTGGCAGCGTGGCTGACGGTCTGCGACGACGGGGCGTTGTAGAGTTTCACGAACTCTCTTTCACACCCGTGGGCCAGGGCCCAAGGAACCATCCCCGACACCACTTGCTGCAGGAATGACGGCCCCTCCTGGTTCGTCTCCTCCCCTCGGGAGGACGCGGTCCTCGTCTCTCCCTCCCCCCTGGAGGACGCGGCCCCGGTCTCTTCCTCCCGACTCGGAACATCCGTCTCAACGCGTGCCGAGTCAGGTGCCGCCTGAGGCTCCGAAGCAGCAATCGCCGTCTCTTCCGCCCTTTCGTCCGGGTCGGGAATCACGACGACGGAAGGGGCAGAAGAGCTCGCTGGCTCTTTCTCCTTCCACAGCACCCTTTGCCTCTTCGGCGGCCGAGGCTCCGAAAGAAGAACTGACCGCGGAGGAGCCTTCAACTTCGTGACTGGCCTAAGGGCAGGACGAGCTCCAGTCATCTCCGGTTCGAGGGTGATCCTGAGGTTGGGACGAGCTTCGGGCAGATCTGTAAAAAAAAAAAAAAAAAAAAAAAAAAAAAAAACAGAGAATAAGTTATGGCGAAGTAAGTCGGGGGAAATTCGGAAAATCCGGAAGATTCATTCTCAATTACCTGTAACTTCCGAGTCCAGACCTGCAAGATGAAGGCGCTCCGGCTGTAGAAGCACCTTCCAAGACCTGTTCCTCGAATCCAACGACCTCAACTCTTTGATCCGAGCCGAGGCACTGGTGCCGAGCTTCGGCCGCTTCTTCGGAATATCTGCCAAACACAAACTCGTCAGACTCAGAATATTACAAAAAAAAAAGGGGGAGGGGGAGAGAAGACCCAAGTCACCTGCTCTTTGAAACGCCCGAGGGACACGAGCCTCGCAGGACCCGGACTCATCCGTTTCCCAGCAACCACATGCCCAAAACCAACGCTCTCTCCAGTGTTTGTTGGAAGTGGGAGGGTCGGTTATCAGGGAACCGCCTCCGCCTCGCCAAGCAGCGAAGACGTAGAAGCCGGGATAGTTCGGATTTACTCGCACTTGATACAGGTGGAGAAATTCGTCGACTATAATCAGGCTGCTCCATCTCAACCCACAACACCGCACATCCGAGTAAGTTCCTCCACCCATTCGAGACTATCTGCCCGGGCAATCCGTATGCGAGACAAAACTCCCGGACGATGGCCTGAAGGGGGAGACGCAAGCCGCATTGCATCGACACTTGGTAAATCGCGATCGCCCCAGCAGTGATCCGGCAAGTCATTCGGACGGGGAGATAGGTGATGACCGACTGGGAATATGATACCCGACTCGGATTCTGTCCAAGTCCGTCTCGCAAGACTGAGGGAACCGGACCACTTAAATCTTCCCCCGATCCTTCTTCTTGAGATTCGGCCTGCGCCGACAGCAAGATCAGGGGTTCCTTCTGCGATTAAAATTTCATCTTCTTCCTCCTCATCTTCCTCCATGTCCCTTGGCAAGTTAGGCCTTCCCGGGCGGGTTAATAGAGACGACCCGCCCCGAGAAGGAACGACGGAAGCAGGGCGCTCCGCTAGAGCTTCTGTGACTCTCTCAGATAGAAACGCAGCGTTGGCATCCACTGCTATCTCCGTCAGTAAGGAAGGCGATTCCGCAACATTCCAAAAATGTTGCGCTTCACCTTCGTCTCCGGAAGCTCCCCCCTGGGGACTTCGAGAACCCCTATCCGCCATTATTATCTAATAAAGAGGAAGGAGAAACTCACCGGAGGGAGAAAGGAAAACGGAAATGGCGGAAGGAAGCGTTGACGGTTAAGAGAGAGGAAAGGAAGAAGATGAAAGACTGAAAAGGCTCCAAAGGGAATGAAAAGTAGGAACGACAATAGAAGTTCAAAATGCGGGACCCCCACCAATTTATAAGGTTGCCATACGGCGGGAGTAATTAATGAGGAAATGATTCGACGCCTGCATCGATTCCCCCACTCGACACGTGGCGCTCGTCGACTGACGGTAATAATGTCCTTGCTACGTGTCCAACCCTCATTGGCGGGATGAGCGACTTGACGGCTGACGGCGCATGAGATGTCAGGAACCGAACCGCCTCTCGTCAGAGGCGGCATGGAACGCATTAAATGACCACCTGCTGTCTCGGACTGGGTTATGAACCGACTCAAAACTCGCTACTCCTAGGTGTCATATGAAACACACGGAGTAGGGGGGGCTTACTGTTGGGGATAAAAAAAATACAAGTCCGCAGACTCGGACTTAATGCCTCGGGTCACAGAAGGATGTGTCAAGACCGAGGCATGATTCGCTAAACCGAGACAAAGGTTGAGTCGGTTCGGACGAGTCATCAGCGTCCCGGGCACGCATCGGGCGGACCACCTTGCCAGACCGACCATCGCTAGGACGAGTCTCATCCCGGATATCTCGGGATAAGATCTCCGACCCCGAAGCTCACGGGATCGGATGAAGGCTCAAGATGGGCACGATCCTATCTCCGTGATCCCAGGAGAAGATCCCGCGCCCAGTATCAGGAAGAGAATCCTTGTGCGACAGAACGCCCCAGTAGCTATAAAAGAAGGACCCCGGTCACCTTGAGAGGTATGAAAAAATTCGGTCTAAAAACCTTTCAATACATTTAGACCCAGAGTCCAGGCCTAACTTTGGCATCGGAGGGTCCCCTGCTCGAGCCAGGGTCTCCTTTGTCCTCTTTCTGTGCAGGCATACAAGGGTCTAGGAGGACGAACCAGACATTTGCATCAACAAATTGCATGCTCCATATGGAATCAGAACCGATGGATAACCCAAAACCTTCAACGATCCGCAAAAACTAACCCCTCAAAAATCCATTTTAGAAACTCTTTCACCTCATAATCCAACCTAAAATAGTATAGAGATCCTGTGGACTCATTTAAAAATAATGAAAAATGCTGAAGTACAAAAATATATTTTTATAACAGTACTCGGACTTCCGTCGACAAATCCTAACCAGATTCAGTCAGCTGAAGGAACACCCCTAGTTCATCGCAAAGCAGCTTACACAAAGGAAATGCAAAAATATGAGCACGTATCTAAAAGTTTTTTTACTTCCTCTCAATTAATAATTTTTTACACCTCATCTATTTTCAACCAGTTGCAAATGGACTGAATATATAAGTACTGGCCCACATACATTTAGGAAATTTAAAGATTAAGGAGATTTTTTTAGGGACGATACATCAACCTCCTCTAGTGCTCTCATAGCACTATTGGTTATAGTGCTACTATTTACGTTTGGACACTTTGAACGAACAATCCACTGATCCAGACTGCTCATTGGGTCCCATGCATATTTCAAGACTTACAGTTCAAACATCAAACTGCTCTGGTTAATATTAACCACAAGATCAATTGTCTTAATATGGACGGTCAAGATTGTTTATACAAAATAGGTCCAATCCACAAATTGATCAATGGGTTAGGGCCATCATGTTGCCTATGATTCTTTTTTTTTTAAATCACTTTTGTTATGAAATCTTAGCCATCCCATCTATGGTTTGGAAAATAGATGTTTACATAAAATAAGGTCAAATTAAGGATGGATTGGATCATCCAATTTGTGAAATTTTTGCATGGTTATCTATAAAATATGCTTTGGTCATAATAGACGGTTCAGATTGACCAATTGGACTATCCAAGTGAACCAATGCAACTAGGAGCACTGGAGCATTTCTTGCTTCTAAGCAAACGACCTCTACGTAAATAAGCCCATCCTTAGCAACAATGTCTATCCAGGCGATCCTAACTCGTTGTTTTGGTGGGCCGCACCCCAATGATCATGTGATGGGGTATCTACAAAAGCAGTTAAGAGTAGTGGTCCACATTGTGGTCGCACTTCAATCATTTTTCCATCTTTCCTGTCTACTTTGACCTTGTGAGCCCCACTCATGAGACGACCATAGATAAAACAACAATGGATGAGAGTAAGATCTTCACTCTGTTGAAATTTTTCTATCTGGTCCATCCATACGGAGGGCTGTCGGATCAATGGTAACCAGCAACCCCTGGCCCCATTCTTTCTAAACTATGCCTTGAGGGAAGCGGATTGGGTGGTGACCCCAACACAACCTATCTAGGTGATGTTGGGCGATGTGGGGCTTGTTAGGTTTTTTCAAAATAAATTTTAATTTATAAAAGAAATTGGGAAAAGGATTCTGACTTTTGGTAATTGTTGTTGACAATTCATTTGTGAATGGTGGTACCTCTTAGTAAATGTAGCATTATTTAGATTTGAAATAGAGGAATGTCATTGTTGAAAAGACACCATGGAAGAAGATGTCTTTTCATGAAGAGGGTCTTTAATTAGCATCTCTTGTAATTCTATATAGACCCATTTTTGAGTCAATCCGAATTCACAATTCCAACAATCTCCTCTTCATCTTCTTTTTCTTCTCCATTTTTGTTTTTGGATGGTTTTTGGAAAAATACAGTTTTCAAGCGCTAAACTGTAAACAGTTTTTCAAGCAGTAAATTGCAATCAGTTCTCAGGGGGTAAATTGAAACAGTACAGAAGTTAGGGTTGTATGATATAAAAGTGTATTTGGAGTCAATTTTTCAGTTTTGCAGGCCGAAACCCACATTTCTCTGGTCTTGGAGAAGAGACTTATTGTATCCTACAGGCGGATTTGTTGTAACCCTCTTGTAAATTGGTTTCATCACCAGTAGGGTGCGAATATCGCCTTAAAGATAGCGGCATCATAACATGCCTTAAGCTTATCTTTAAGTGATTCATTTTCTATTTTTCCACCTCAACCATAACAATTTTAAGGCGATATTATGACTTATATGGGTCATCCTGACTTTGTTCAAATTACACCATTCAAGGGCTCAAATTTTTTTCAATGACAATTAAGGGTCCATATATATCTCCCTCACATCACTCAAGTTGGATTACGTGCTCACTCAAGATCCTCATTTACCACCATCTGACAATGATACGTTAGAACAAATTCAAAATAGACAAAATTGGGAGCGCAACAACTAACTTTGCAAATTTCATATCTTCAACACTCTTTCTAACTCGTTATATGCTGTTTACAATCAAAAGAAGACTGTTATGGATATGTGGCAGGCGCTGCTCACCAAATACACATCAAAGGACGAAGGCAACAAAAAATTCATTATAAGTCAGTTTTTAAAATTCAAAATGTTGGATGAAAAACCTATCCTTAATCAAGTACATAAATTACAGGTCATCATCCAATAGATTATTACCGATGACACTAATCTCGACGAATCCTTCCAAGTATCCACCATTATTTCTAAACTTCCACCTAAATGGAATGATACTAGAAAATCACTGAAACATAAAAAAGAAAAAATGTCCTTAAGAGGACCTCCTAATGTTTCTTTGAATAAAAAAAGAATCAAAGCTCCGTAACAAAAAGGAAAAACAACAGGAGGCCCTAAGTAATACTAATGTAGTTGAGAATAGTGTGAATTAGGAATCAGAGAAGCCACCTTTCAAGAAAAATAATCGGCTCAAAGCTAATAACCAAAAGTTTAAAAAGAACATATACAAGAAGGGTTCATGCTTCTTTTGTAAAATTCCTGGTTATTTTAAGAAAGACTATTGAAAATACAAAAAGAAAATGTAAGAAAAGAAACGGCAAGTCAATATGACGGAAGACATGAATCTACCAGTTGTCATCTCTGAAGTTAATATGTTGAATGAGGATGTTGAATAGTGAGTAGATTCTGGTGCTACCAGAATGTTTATAGAAATTACAACATGTTCAATTCCTACGAATTAGTAGGGGATAATCAAGAACTATATATAGGGAATGACTCCACATCCAAGGTTGTAGGAAAAGGAAAAGTATATTTTAATCTAACTTTCGGAAATGTCCTTACTTTGAACGATATGTTACATGTACCGGATATTAGGAGGAATCTTATATCAACTAATCTACTGACTAAGTTTGGATTCAGACTCCTATTTGAATTCGATAAATTGATTGTGTCTAAAAATAGGGTATATACAGGGAAGAGTTATGTATCCAATGGAATGTTCAAATTGAATCTTATAAATGAAAATTATTCTTCATTTTATATGTTTGATTCACATGATGTTTGGCATACTAGATTAGGACATATTAGTTATCGTAGTATGAATAATATGTCTAATCCCTAAGAAAATAAAATCTAATGATAAATGTAGTATTTGTGTACAATCCAAAATAACTAGAAAATCGTTTCCAATAGTAGAAAGAGAATCACAACTCCTACACCTAGTTTATAGTGACATGTGAAATGAATAGTTTAATAACAAAAGGAGGAAAGAAGTACTTCATAACCTTTATATATGATTTCTCCCGTTATACCCTAGTATACTTATTGAAGAATAAATATAAGGCACTACAAAAATTAAAGATATACAAGGTAAAAGTTGAGAACCAATTAAACTGAAAGATTAAAATTCTAAGGTCAGACAGGGGAGGAGAATATCTATCCTTAGAATTCTCGGAGTTTTACAAAACTGATGGTATAATTTACCAAATTACAGCTCTCTATTCACCCCCAACAAAATGGGATAGGAGAACGGAAAACAAGTCTCTCATAAACATGATAAACTCTATCCTCAGTAATGCAAGTTTAAATTCAAGATTTTGGAGAGAAGCCCTATTGACTGTCTATCATATCTTTAATACGATACCTCACTCTAAGACTTGTAAAACTCCATATGAACTATGGAAGAATAGGATTCCTAACATCTCATAATTCAAGGTATGAGGTTGTAGAGCCTTAGTTAGGCTTACTAATCCTAAAAGGCCCAAGATAAGGTTAAGATCTCTTCAGTGTATTTTTATAGGATGTGCACAAAATAGCTAGGCTTATAGGTTTCTAGTTGTAGAATCTAATCATGCGATCCCGATAGACACTACAATAAAATCTAGTAATGCCGAGTTTTATGAAAACTCATTCTCTTCTATAACTAAAAAAGAGATAAGATCTCAAGACTCTAATACAAGCAGTAGTTCTCAGATACCCGATTAAGTTATCAGCAGTCTTGATAAAGAGGACATAGAACTTAGAAGGACCAAGAGAATCAGAACAGGTACGTCTTTTGGACCCGACTTCTACCTTCTACTAATAGAAGGAAATATAGATAATATAACAAAGCAAACCATACTGATATATAATATAGAAAATGATCTGGTAATAATAAATGATGTCTTTAAATCTCAGGATGCTTCTTTTTGGAAGGAAGTTATAGACGATGAGATAGATTGTATATTGCAAAATGGAACATCGAAACCTGTTTATCTGCCCCCAAGATCAAAACCTATAAGTTGTAAATGGATTTTCAAAAAAAAATTTAAGACTAAATGGAAACACAAAAAGGTTTAAGGCCAAATTAGTGGCTAGAGGATTTACACAAAAAGAATGTATTAATTTTTTCGATACCTATGCTCCAATAGTGAGGATATCAGCTATCCGAGTTTTAATTGCCCTAACATCCATTCACCAGTTAGAAATTTATCATATGGATGTAAAGACAGTTTTTTTAAATGGTCACCTCAATGGAAAGGTTTATATGGAGCAACCAGAAGGTTTTATAGTTTCAGGACAGAAAAATAAAGTGTGTAAATTGTTCAAGTCGTTATATGGACTTAAACAAGCACCTAAGCAATGGTATGAAAATTTTGATAAAGTAATCACCTCATATGGCTCTAAGATTAATGAATCCAATCAATGTGTATATTTGAAATTCTCTAATAATAAAGGAATAATTATATGTATTTACGTAAATGATATGTTAATCTTTGATACATGTTTAGAAGTTATAAATAACATTAAAATATTCTTATTATATAGTTTTGACATGAAGGATATGGGTGAAGCTAATGTGATTTTAGGTATCAAGTTATTAAAAAACAATGATAGTATAATTCTATCTCAATCACATTATATTGAAAAGATAATTAAAAAGTTTGATCACTATGATAAGAAATCAGTTTTTAGTCCTTTTGATTCTAATATCTAGTTAATTAAAAATGAAGGTCGCAATGTATCTCAATTAGAGTATTCAAAAGTGATTGGCAGTCTTATGTATGCTGTGATTTCTACTCAACCTAATATTACTTTTACAGTAGTTAAATTGACTAGGTTTACAAGTAATCCAAGTTTAGATCATTATAATGTTGTCTCTAGAGTACTCAGATACCTGAGAAAAATAATTAACTATGGTTTACACTTTTCTGGACACCTTAGTGTACTTGAAGGGTATGGTGATGTAAGTTGGGTTACTGATTCTAATGAATCCAAGTCTACCAGTGGATGGATTTTTACACTTGGATAAGCTATCATTTCTTGGGGATCTAAGAAATAAACTTGTATATCTCACTCTATTATGGAATTTAAATTCATAGCTTTAGCGCCTAGTAGTAAAGAGACAGAATGGTTAAGAAACCTGTTATTAGAAATACCACTATTGGTAAGGCCTTTACCACTGATCTCTATCTACTGTGATAGTGAAGCAACACTATCAAAGGCATATAACAAGACTTATAATAAAAAATCTAAACATATTAGTTTAAAGCATAGTTTTGTGTGACAATTACTTGGTGACAGTGCTATAACAATATAGTATGTATGATCTATCCAAAATCTAGCGGACTCGTTCACCAAGGGACTAGCAAGGGATGTTGTCAGTAGAACATCAAAAGAAATGGGATTTAAATCAATTTTACAGACACCGAATGAGGGAAACACAACTTAAGTTAATAGGTTCAATGGGCAAAGCACCTCATAAGAAGTGTCTAAAATAGCACTGTACGTTTTCTATATGTTTCATTCCTGAATATATGTATAGTATTGGGTACCTGTAATGATAAAAATGAGGATGAGCTGCTGCTCTTAATGAGTTTTTTCAAAGGTGTTATAGTTACAAGGACATTCACAAAGACTCAGCTATATGAGTATTTGAAGTGGAGTCGCTTCCTGATGTTTGAGAGTTTTAGCTACTCTCATAAACTCATGATTCCAGGATAGATCACAAGGCCGTTAATGTGCTATAATTTTAAAACACATGACAATTGAAATATATATGTGTTTAACATGTCCAGTTGTGTCATATAGAATACTTAGTTCAAGACCATAGTCACTAAAGATTCTGATTCAACTTTGATTTGTTTACACTAAGTGAATGTTCAAGTACATAAGACACCTTCTCGTATGCACATATTTTCCTTACATACCATGACCTTTGTATTTTGAAAAATAGTGGAGAATTGTTGGATTTTTTCAAAATAAGAAGAAAATAAATTTTAATTTATAAAAGAAATTGGAAAAGGGGTTGTGGATTTTGGTAATTGTTGGTGAACATTCATTTGTGAATGGTGGTGCCTCTTGATAAATGGAGCATTATTTAGATTTGAAATAAAGGGATGCCATTGTTGAAAAGACACCACCATTGTTGAAAAGAACCATGTTAGAAGATGTCTTTTCATGAAAAGGGTCTTTAGCATATCTTGTGATTCTATATAAATCCATCTTTAGGTCAATCCGAATTCACAATTCCAACAATCTCCTCTCCATCTTCTTCTTCTTCTCCATTTTCGTTTTTGGATGGTTTTTGGAAAGATACAGTTTTCAGGCGCTAAACTATAAACAGTTTTTCAAGCAGTAAATTGCAATCAGTTTTCAGGGGGTAAATTGTAATAGCACAGAAGTTAGGGTTGTATGCTGTAAAAGTGTATTCGAGGTGCGGTTGTTTGGTTTTGCAGGTCGAAACCCACATTTCTTTGGCCTTAGAGAAGAGGCTTATTGTATTCCGGAGGCAGATTTGTTGTAACCCTCTTGCAAATTGGTTTAATCACCAGTAGGGTGCGAATATCGCCTTAAAGATAGCGACAACATAATGCACCTTAAGCCTATCTTTAAGTGATTCATTTTCTATTTTTCCGCATCAACCATGACAGGGCGCACCGTGATGTATGTGTTCTATATCCACACCGCCCATCCATTTTGATGATGCTGATCGTATGTGTCGGGGGCACAGGAAGTTCCTGTAGTCGGAAGCTGTGTGGGGCCCATAGAGATTGGCATGATAAATCCACTATATCCATCAGTTTTGCACCGCAATAAGACAGGAATTTAAGTATCAAGCAGATCCAAAACTCATGTGAACCATACAGGAATCTAAGTATCAAGCAGATCCAAAACTCATGTGAACCATACCACACGGAACAGTGGGGATTGAACTCCAACCATCGGAAACTTTGTGGGGATCACACAAGTTTTGTATCAAAATGATATTTGTGCCTACAGGTTATCTGAGTGCTAATAACCGTACGGTTCGGATGGCATATATACTGTATACATCACGTACGGTTCGGATGGCATATATACTGTATACATCATGTCCGGCTTAAGGAAGATTTCAACAGTGAACGTTTCTGTTCCCACTATTTCGTTTGGTGTGGCCCATAAGAATTTTGGATCTGTCTGATTTTTAAAGTCCTTCCTATTATGGTCTTCCAAAACTGATGGATGGCGTCGATTTTTCACTGGAATATCTGTGGCCCCACACAGCTTCCGAGTACAGGAACCTTTTGTGCCGGGGCCACAGGCAATCCGCGTCGTCGCACCACACCACAGGAGACATCCCCACCGTTGAAACCTTCCTGGGGCCCACCGTAATGTCTAATTGCCCTCTAACCTGTTCACAAGGTAACAGAGAGCTGGATGAAGGGAAAACACAAACATCAGCTTGATCCAAAACTTTTGTGGCGTAGAGAAGTTTTTAACAGTGGCCATTCAATCACCACTGTTTCCTCTGGTGTGGGGCACTTGAGCTTTTGATCTACTTCATTTTTAGGCTCATGCCCTAAAATGAGATAGAAAAACAGATGGATGGCATGGATAAAACACATACATCATAATGGCCCCACTGCATCACCACCTAATCTGCTTCCCTAAATGAACATACAATGATGTGTCATCTTGCACGACACTGACGCCATGACATGCACAGCATCTAAGGGCGTGAGTTAGTACTACAAGTGGGGCGCATGGTTCAGTTATCCAAAAGTATAGATCCTTCCAGATTGGAAAATCCTAGCCCTTGGATGGCTCACCTGCATCCAGATGGTTCAGAAGCATTTAATTGGAAAGGCCAAATCTTGGATGGCAAGGATAATTTATCTCGATAATCAGGTGATCCACTCATTAAATGGTCTACACCTGTATTTCCAGTCAGACCATTGGTCGTCCGTTCACTCCAATGGTGTGGCCCACCTGAACAACGATGGTGGGGACGAGAGATACCTGTTTTTTTGGGTTTGTATGGACAGAGTCGCATTGTACGTACTCGGCCACATGCAACCGGGTTCTGTCCACTCAAAACAAACGAGGACAAAAGTGTCATTTTAAATCATGTTTACACGGTAGAGGAATGATTGAACAAATATTGAAAGTTAAGGTTTCTTTGAAAAATAAAAGAATACATATAGAAATTTTAAAATCACTATATATATCTTATTTTCCGTGAAATTTTTCCAATAATATTGTATGAAAACATTAAAAAATCTGAAAATCTGCCAAGAAATTCTCAGTTCAGGAATTGAATGAGATTTGCCATCATAGGCAGGATGAAGCAGTCTTTTTCTCAATCCAAGCAGTAGAAAATCACATAAAAAGGCTCTAAAGTAGGGGGACATTTCATCAATGGATTATTTAAAAAATAAAAAAATAATAATAGTAGAAAGTGATCAGGGCTGTGAACGCGGCAGGTTTGGACTGGGTCAAGTTTAATCTAAGCCTGACCCACATAGCAGGATTTATGTCCAATTCCAAGCCTAACCTTGTAAGTTAATAACCGGCCCAACCAGAGCCTAGCCCTAGCTTAAATATGAATTTATTTACCACCTTCGTAATTTGAATAGTCATCTAGGACCTTTATTAGTTGTTAATAGTAATCATTTAGAGTTTTAATTACTATTGAAATTAGAATTAGAATAGCCATATAGAAAAATATTAATTGATATTAATTAGTTATCTAATTTAAATTAGTTATTAAATATTAAACACAAGGGGAAAAAATACACTTAGAAACCATAAACAGTGCGAATTGGGCTGGACTCAGGCCGAGCTGAAGAAGCTTCATACACATCCCAAGCTCAGCCTAATTAGTAAATGGGCTTCACTATTAAGCCCGAGCCTAGCCCTTCAGCCACCTATGCCAACCCAAAGCGGGGCTAAGCCCGAGAGCTTAATTAACCCATTGACAGCTCCAAAATAGTGTGTGTGTGTGTGTGTGTGTGTGTGTGTGTGTGTGTGAGAGAGAGAGCTTGTATGCATTGTGTAGGAGAGGGCTCTCTATTCCCTAATCTTTCCAGCACTACAACTCTAAAAAGAAATTTTTTTAGCTAGCCGCTTTCTTAATTTGACTAAATAAAAAATATGTTTAATAACTAACCTATTTAAATTAAAGCTTGACAATAATTCTCGGTATTCACGACATGGTAGACTAAGAAATCATACAAGAGACCTAGTGGACCTTATCATAGACAACCATTGTTAAAACTTTCAACTTAAAGATATGTTCCCAAATGTTGGACCGCAAATTAGATGGTACAAAGGGTGGTATTGTCGGAAAGAAAAGTGAGAGAAAAGATGACCACTGGTGCTGGAAGGTATGCAACGGTTTAGACAGTTGATCCACGCCTCCATGTAACATGTTTTGAGTTGAGATCATAGTTTAAAAACTAGAAAATTTTACTCAATATCTAGTTGGGTTAAGTCAACTCGAAGAGTCTTCGATATCAGGTCTTAACTTGACTAGACTTGACATTTAAATGATTAAAATTTGAAATATGGAAAGATGGATTTGAAATTTAAATTAGGATTATGAACACCTACACACTCAAGGGGCACCTGCTCCGATTCAGAACCTGCCGCACATGGTTTCCGATGGCGGGAAAATGGATTTATTTGGAATCACTCAGTTTTCTTGGTACATTCGAATGTTTTGAACATTTTGGAGTTAACACTAGTCAAAATAAGGCCTCATAATCCACATTCGGCTAGAGACAATAGAATCGCCTAAAGATCAAGAAATTCATAGAGTTCTTGGTTCAAATGACTCCTGATTTGATCTCCATCGTGGATTCTGAATAAGGGGTTACTATTACGGAAAAGGAATGGGTTAGGCACTCTTTTCCACCCAGGCAACGTATCGTATATACTTTAATGGGTTGTATGGTTTTTAAAAGAGAATCAATGGGTTTTCAGTAACATACGTAATTAAATAGTACTATATTGGCCTATAAGGCCGAAATAGGCAAGAATTTAAAGAATTAAAGCAAAGTAAATGTGCAATTAAAAGTAAACTACGGACAAGTGAAATTCTGAATTTTCGATTGTTCCTTTAAACCAAATTTTATGATACAATAGATCTCCAAAAGGGATAATTGTAGAGCATATTTCTCGTGTTGTCAAAACAAAGCCTACTAATAAAGGTGCATATAAGTTTTTTTTAAAAACAAGAATTATATAAAAGTGCGAGTGGGTGCAGGTGAGCAGGGAATGTATGGAATAGAAAGGGGTTTAACCTGAGATGTGAGAGGGAACAGGAAAAATCAAACACCCTTTTATTAACAAAAAGGGTGGTCGGACGACCTGAGTTCCAAGCCTACTCATTAACTTTTGCTTGATTTTGTCTTTTGATTTCTCAATTAAAAGACACGTAGACAGAACAAGACAGAGAGCGGCTATTGAAAGTACGAAAATCCAATTGAAACCCTTGAAACAGGGAAGAAAGAAAGTCTGCCGAAATTTCTACAGAGCTTTTTTATTTTTCTTGCTGCTACTGAAGCTCAGAGTAATTCAGTTACTCAACTTTGCCTCTAGCTCTTTCACTCTCTTTTTCACCGCCCTTTCCTTCTACTACGACGGACCCTTTAAATAGCCACTGCGAGTGAGCCCAGCGGCAGATCTTATCTCAACTTTGGAACGAAAGGATCAATCAGCAAATGTTCACCAGATCAGCTCAACAGTTGCCAGGTGTAGTGATTAGAATGGACTAGCACTGAAAAACCGGAAGTTGGGAACTGTATGGCCGACTATGCACAGAAACAGCCATCTGGTGGCTAATTATGTGCAAAACCGGCTATGGGGTGGCCGGTTCCCACATGCCCAGTTTTGCAAAGGTTTTACAAAACCTGGAGATGTGGAAAGCGGTTTTTCGAATTGTTTTTTTTTTCCTACTAGTGATAGATGGGGTTTCATCCGAACCTTGACAGAAGTCGACAACCAGGGGTTTCACTCTAATTATAGTAGGGTATCCGTAAGGATAAACAACTAAAGTTAAAAGGAGTTTTTACCCCAAAGATTTCTAAGAGCATATGATATTCCAGGGACATTCTTTGACTATGTTTACTAAACATTCCTCTAACCATATAAATAGATGATGAAAATTCTAATTTACCTTCGTAGTTACGCATGCAAAACTGAAAACCCCATCTAGTGCATAAGGGAATTATATATACAAAAATGAAAAGCTATATGGGACGTAAGCGGATGTGTTTCTAAAATTTAATCTGATCTCCAATTGCGTGACTCAATTTTAGGTATAAATTTCAAAAATCAGCCTCATCCGTTATTCAAGAAAACTAGATGATTGGAAATAGTATAAAGGGTTCCAAACTGTTTTCCTCGATGTCGCCCACCTAAATCATGAATTGTATTGTCCTGAATTTTGGGTCCCAGGCTTGAATGTTTTCTTGGCATCTAATGATTCAAGTGGATTTCATGTAATCATTACGGTAGGCCTCCTGAAAAATCATTGGGTGGACATCTCTCTCCCAACCATCTCCTTAAATATTGTGGCCCATCTAAATCAGAGGTCAGCCTGACTTTTTGTCTATAGGCCTAATACACATCTAATGATTGGAGTGGACGTCAAGTGGGCTTGTGCCTGTGTCCCATAACTATTTTTTAATATAAATCAGACAGTTGAGAGAGGAACACCCCAGCTATTTTTTAGCAGGGCCACCATGATGTGCATGTGAAATCCATTCCAACCTTTAGATGTATAATCCTAGGATAGGCTCTAAGGCTTAAAAAACAGGCTGAACTGTGATTCAAATGGACACACCAAAGAAAAACAATCGAGAGAAAGACATCAAACATTAATTTTTCACAATCCATGATTCAGGTGAGTCACACTGAGGAAAACAGTTTGGAAGATGGATGTCACCCTATATACTATTTACAATGAGAAATTTGCGACTGTACGACCCATTTATGGCCCATTTAGGAAACTACGCCCACCTTATTTTCCTTTGCGAAAATACGCCCCAGCTGTACGGAAGGCTTGCCAAAGGTCGAAAATGCCCCTGCCTGTTCCTTCGAGCGGATATGTGGCGCTCGAAGACAAGCGCTGACACTCCTCGAACTCCGAGTTGTACGAACGGTTCAAAAGGGTGACGGATTGGCTACTCCCCCTGACACCGACCCCGTGGCTGGTGGTCGGTGCTCTGTGGGCCCCACCATGATGTAAGTGTTTCATTCATTCCGTTAATCCATTTTTAAAGATCATTTTATGTCTTTATAAAAAAAATTATAGGGATATAAATCTTAGGTGGGCCACACCACAGGAGAAAAATAATGAATGGATATTCGCCATTAAAATCCTCCTAAGGCCCACTGTACTGTTTATTTGACATCCAATATGTTGATTTGGTCATAAAGACCCAGATGAAGAGAAAAAATAAATATCAGCTTAATCAAAAACTTTTATGGCACCCAAAACGTTTTTAATGGTCAAAATTTATTCATCACTGTTTCCTGTAATGTGGTCCACTTGAGATTGAAATATACTTCATTTCTTTTTCTATGTCATAAAATGATATATAAAAATAGATGGACGGCATGGATGGCACACATACATCATGGTGGGCCCCACAGAGCACCGACCACCAGCCAATGGCTGGTGTCAGGGGGAGTAGCCAATTCGTTCCCGTTCAAAAGATATTAGAGTTACATAGACCCCATAGTTACGTATTTATTATATCCACAACGTTCATCCATATTTCGAGATCATTTCGGAGCATTATCCAAGCAAAAAAAATCATATCCAAAGAGCAACTGGACCACACCACAAAGAGCAGCAGAAATTTGATTTTCACCGTGGAAACTTTTGTAGGGCCCACCATAACATTTATTTTCCATCCAATATATTCATAATGTCACAAAGACCTGGATGAAGAGGAAAAACAAATTTTGTAATGATCCAAAACTTCCCGGACCCCTAAAAGGGTTTCAATGGTAGACGTTCAATCTTCCACTACCTTTTATAGTGTGGTCCACTTGATAGCTAAATCTGTCTTATTTTTCTTCCCAAGCATTAGTACGAGTTCACCAAATAGATGGAAGGTTTGGATATAACACATACCTCATAAAAGGACCCACAAAGGCGGTAGGGATTATAAGGGAAAAAAAAGAGCTGGTATCTTTGGCTACGGATTATAACCGTAGCGATAACCGCGGCCAATGCTTTTTCAATATGTCCTCTACTATACATCGAAGGTCTTCCGATATGTACTTCGATATATCGAATGTCTTTCGACTAATCGGAAAAGATCCAAAACTGTCCAGCAACTTTGCATAAAAAATCCTGCAATTTTCGATTAATCAAAGTGTATTCGATATGTATCGAAGATATAGCTATAGATTATGGCTGTAGCCATAACTGTAGTCCGTAAAAGTCTATGCAAATTTTTTTATTTTTTTATTTTTTATTTTTTAGTTTTTATTTTTTACATGGAGAACTTTATTCTACCTACAATTTTCTCTAATACATATCTATATAAATATGTATATATAAGCATATAAAAAAAAATTCTCTCTTTTTTTCATTTATTACTCTATTCATTCAACAAGAATATCTTATAAACCAAAATTAGTTACTTGATGTACCCTATATGATTTTGGGGTAGGAGAAGATACTTTAGCCAACTAACCTAGTTATTTTCTAAGATTCCATCAGGCCGATGTTCGAAAATCCATTTCATTCACTTTGCGGTCAATTTCAATCAGTTCGTGGTCATTTCCATGCATTTCACCGTCAATTCCCTCCACTTCACGGACAATTCCATGCATTTCACGGTCATCCCAAACTATTTCGTGTTGATTCACGGTCGTTTCGAGGCATTTCGCGGTCAATTCCCTTCACTTCACGATCATTTGCATGCATTTCGCGCTCAAATCGCTTCAAACCATGATCATTCCCATGCACTTCACGGTCATCCCAAACAATTCCGTGTTGATTCACGGTCGTTTCGAGGCATTTCGCGGTCAATTCCCTTCACTTCACGGTCAGTTGCATGCAACTGACCGCTGATCATGAATTAATGCGATTTGAGCGCGAAATGCATGCAAATGACCGTGAAGTGAAGGGAATTGACCGCGAAATGCCTCGAAACGACCGTGAATCAACCGAAATTGTTTGGGACGACCGTGAAATGCATGGGAATGACCATGGTTTGAAGCGATTTGAGCGCGAAATGCATCCGATTGGCCGTGAAGTGAAGGGAATTGACGAAATGCCTCGAAATGACCGTGAATCAACACGGAATTGTTTGGGACGACCGTGAAATGCATGGGAATGATCATCGTTTGAAGTGATTTGACCGTAAAATGCATGCAAATGATCGTCAAGTGAAGGGAATTGACCGCGAAATGCCTCGAAGCGACCGTGAATCAACACGAAATTGTTTGGAATGACCGTGAAATGCATGGGAATGATCATGGTTTGAAGCGAATTGACCGCGAAATGCATGCAAATGACCGTGAAGTGAAGCCAATTGACCGCGAAATGTCTCGAAACGACCGTGAATCAACACGGAATTGTTTGGGACAACCGTGAAGTGCATGGGAATGATCATGGTTTGAAGCGATTTGACTGCGAAATGCATGCAACTGACCGTGCAGTGAAGGGAATTGACCGTGAAATGCCTCGAAACGACCGTGAATCAACACGGAATTGTTTGGGATGACCGCGAAATGCATGGGAATGATCATGGTTTGAAGCGAATTGACCGCGAAATGCATGCAAATGACCGTGAAGTGAAGGGTATTGACCGCGAAATGCCTCGAAACGACCGTGAATCAACACGGAATTGTTTGGGGTGACTGTGAAATGCATGGGAATGATCATGGTTTGAAGCGATTTGACCACAAAATGCATGCAAATGACCATGCAACTTAAGAGACTAGAAGAAGCACACTATGAATACAACTTGAAAAACATGGAGTGTGTACCGACATGGGTGTGTACTAACAAGCTAACCTAAAAAAGTAAAACAAAAAAATATATAAAAAAAATAAAAAAAATACATTAGAAAAAAAACAGAAAAATTACACTTCGATATATCGAATAGAACACGATATATCGAAACTCTTCGATATAATCGAAACCTAATCGATTAATGGTAGAGTAAGTTATCGATTATATCGAAATCTAGTCGATATAATATTAGTAAGTCATCCTTACAACAGACCGATATATCGACTATTATTCGATTGATCGAAAATAGTCACACACTGTCCAGCGACAAAATACTTTTTAAATTGTATTGTCGATATAATCGAGTAGATGTCGATATATCGAGGTATCGATATATCGACTAGATTTCGATATATCGAAAATTGTCAGAAAATGTCCAGCGTCGAACTGCTTTTTTAGTGCAATTTTTTTGTTTTTTTTCTAATGTGTTTTTTTTTTAATATTTTTTTTTTTACTTTTTTAGGTTAGCTTGTTAGTACACACCCATGTCGGTACACACTCCATGTTTTCCAAGTTGTGTTCATAGTGTGCTTCTTCTAGTCTCTTAAGTTGTATGGTCATTTGCATGCATTTTGCGGTCAAATCGCTTCAAACCATGATCATTCCCATGCATTTCATAGTCATCCCAAACAATTCCGTGTTGATTCACGGTCGTTTCGAGGCATTTCGCGGTCAATACCCTTCACTTCACGGTCATTTGCATGCATTTTGCGGTCAAATCGCTTCAAACCATGATCATTCCCATGCACTTCACGGTCGTCCCAAACAATTCCGTGTTGATTCACGGTCGTTTCGAGGCATTTCGCGGTCAATACCCTTCACTTCACGGTCATTTGCATGCATTTCGCGGTCAAATCGCTTCAAACCATGATCATTCCCATGCATTTCGCGGTCATCCCAAACAATTCCGTGTTGATTCACGGTCGTTTCGAGGCATTTCGCGGTCAATTCGCTTCACTCCACGGTCATTTACATGCATTTCGCGGTCAATTCGCTTCAAACCATGATCATTCCCATGCATTTCGCGGTCATTCCAAACAATTCCGTGTTGATTCACGGTCGTTTCGAGGCATTTCGCGGTCAATTCCCTTCACTCCACGGTCAGTTGCATGCATTTCGCGGTCAATTCGCTTCAAACCATGATCATTCCCATGCATTTCGCGGTCATTCCAAACAATTCTGTGTTGATTCACGGTCGTTTCGAGGCATTTCGCGGTCAATTCCCTTCACTCCACGGTCATTTGCATGCATTTCGCGGTCAAATCGCTTCAAACCATGATCATTCCTATGCATTTCGCGGTCATCCCAAACAATTCCGTGTTGATTCACGGTCGTTTCGAGGCATTTCGCGGTCAATTCCCTTCACTTCACGGTCATTTGCATGCATTTCGCGGTCAATTCGCTTCAAACCATGATCATTCCCATGCACTTCACGGTCGTCCCAAACAATTCCGTGTTGATTCACGGTCGTTTCGAGGCATTTCGCGGTCAATTCCCTTCACTCCACGGTCATTTGCATGCATTTCGCGGTCAAATCGCTTCAAACCATGATCATTCACATGCATTTCGCGGTCATCCCAAACAATTCCGTGTTGATTCACGGTCGTTTCGAGGCATTTCGCGGTCAATTCGCTTCACTCCACGGTCATTTACATGCATTTCGCGGTCAATTCGCTTCAAACCATGATCATTCCCATGCATTTCGCGGTCATTCCAAACAATTCCGTGTTGATTCAAGGTCGTTTCGAGGCATTTCGCGGTCAATTCCCTTCACTCCACGGTCAATTGCATGCATTTCGCGGTCAATTCGCTTCAAACCATGATCATTCCCATGCATTTCGCGGTCATTCCAAACAATTCCGTGTTGATTCACGGTCGTTTCGAGGCATTTCGCGGTCAATTCCCTTCACTCCATGGTCATTTGCATGCATTTTGCGGTCAAATCGCTTCAAACTATGATCATTCCTATGCATTTCGTGGTCATCCCAAACAATTCCGTGTTGATTCACGGTCGTTTCGAGGCATTTCGCGGTCAATTCCCTTCACTCCACGGTCATTTGCATGCATTTCGCGGTCAATTCGCTTCAAACCATGATCATTCCCATGCATTTCGCGGTCATCCCAAACAATTCCGTGTTGATTCACGGTCGTTTCGAGGCATTTCGCGGTCAATTCCCTTCACTCCACGGTCAGTTGCATGCATTTCGCGGTCAATTCGCTTCAAACCATGATCATTCCCATGCATTTCGCGGTCGTCCCAAACAATTCCGTGTTGATTCACGAATGGTTTGAGGCATTTCGCGGTCAATTCCCTTCACTCCATGGTCATTTGCATGCATTTCTGGGTCAAATCGCTTCAAACATGATCATTCCTATGCATTTCGCGGTCATCCCAAACAATTTCGTGTGGAGTCACGGTCGTTTTGAGGCATTTCGCGGTCAATTCCCTTCACTCCACGGTCATTTGCATGCATTTCGCGGTCAATTCGCTTCAAACCATGATCATTCCCATGCATTTCGCGGTCATCCCAAACAATTCCGTGTTGATTCACGGTCGTTTCGAGGCATTTTGCGGTCAATTCCCTTCACTCCACGGTCATTTGCATGCATTTCGCGGTCAAATCGCTTCAAACCATGATAATTCCCATGCATTTCACGGTCGTCCCAAACAATTTCGTGTTGATTCACAGTCGTTTCGAGGCATTTCGCAGTCAATTCCCTTCACTTCACGGTCATTTGCATGCATTTCGCTCAAATCGCATCAATTCATGATCAGCGCGGTCAATCACCATGAAGTGAAGGGAATTGACCGCAAATGCCTCGAAACGTGAATCAACACGAATTGTTTGGGATGACCGTGAAGTGCATGGAATGATCATGGTTTGAATTGATAGCGAAATGCATGCAAATGATCGTGAAGTGAAGGGAATTGACCGCGAAATGCCTCGAAACGACCGTGAATCAACATGAAATAGTTTGGGATGACCGTGAAATGCATGGAATTGTCCGTGAAGTGGAGGGAATTGACGGTGAAATGCATGGAAATGACCACGAACTGATTGAAATTGACCGCAAAGTGAATGAAATGGATTTTCGACCATCGACCTGATGGAATCTTAGAAAATAACTAGGTTAGTTGGCTAAAGTATCTTCTCCTACCCCAAAATCATATAGGGTACATCAAGTAACTAATTTTGGTTTATAAGATATTCTTGTTGAATGAATAGAGAAATAAATGAAAAAAAGAGAGAATTTTTTTTTTTTATATGCTTATATATACATATTTATATAAATATGTATTTGAGAAAATTGTAGGTAGAATAAAGTTCTCCATGTAAAAAATAAAAACTAAAAAATAAAAAATAAAAAAATAAAAAAAATTGCATAGACTTTTACGGATTACAGTTATGGCTACAGCTATAATCTGTAGTTATATCTTCAATACATATCGAATACACTTCGATTAATCGAAAATTGCAGGATTTTTTATGTAAAGTTGCTGGACAATTTTGGACCTTTTCCGATTAATCGAAAGACATTCGATATATCGAAGTATATATCGAAAGACCTTCGATGTATAGTAGAGGACATATTGAAAAAGCATTGGTTGCGGTTATCGCTACGGTTATAATCCGTAGCCAAAGATACCAGCTCTTTTTTTTTCCTGTTGTAATTCCCACCGCCTTTGTGGGTCCTTTTATGAGGTATGTGTTATATCCAAACCGTCCATCTATTTTGCGAACTCGTACTAACGCTTGGTAAGAAAAATAAGACAGATTTAGCTATCAAGTGGACCACACTGTAAAAGGCAGTGGAAGATTGAACGTCTACCATTGAAACCCTTTTAGGGGTCCCAGAAGTTTTGGACCATTACAAAATTTTTTTTTCCTCTTCATCCAGGTCTTTGTGACATTATGAATATATTGGATGGAAAATAAATGTTATGGTGGGCCCTACAAAATTTTTAACGGTTAAAATCAATTTTCCCGTTGCTCTTTGTGGTGTGGTCCAATTGTTGCTCTTTGTGGTGTGGCCCAGTTGATCTTTGGATAGGATTTTTTTTTTTGATAATGCTCCGAAATGATCTCGAACTATGGATGAACGTTGTGGATATAATAAACACGTAACTGTGGGGCCCATGTAACTCTGATATCTTTTGAACCGTTCGTACAACTCGGAGTTCGAGGAGTGTCGGCGCTTATCTTCGAGCGCCGCATATCCGCTTGAAGGAACAAGCAGGGGCATTTTCGACCTTTGGCAAGCCTTCCGTACAGCTCGGGCGTATTCTCGCAAAGGAAAATGAGGTGGGCGTAGTTTCCTAAATGGGCCATAAATGGGTCGTACAGTCGCAAATTTCTCATTTACAATTGTGTAGTCCACCTCTCCTCATTTGGAATTCACTCCAAGAGGGAGGGAGGGAGAGAGAGAGAGAGAGAGAGAGAGAGAGCTCTTCGGACTAGTAACATTATTATAGTGCAACATGACGTTCTCTCCCACTCAGTCACGTTCTCTACCATCCTTCGAAATAGGTAGTTATAGCAAATTTGAATTCAAAGAAAAAAAAAAATTCATAACATCCATCATCAGAAAGAGTACAGACTAGAAGCCCCTCATAGTCACTCAGTATACAATTATGACAGGGACTTCAATTTTGTATCAAAACTATATGAAACAATGTGTTCAAAAATCAGTGGCCGCTATTGGAATGAGTCCTGTTTTTCTTTCCTTCCGGATCAAAACTTATTCTCAGCTCGGCAGCCTGAACAGACAAGATGCTAATTATCTCCTGGAGTTGTGGTTGTCCACCTGAATCACATATATAGCTGACTTTCTAGGCCTACGCCTCAAAATGGGTCCCATACTTGATGGTTGGAGTGGATTTCGGAAACACTGTATGGTGAGTCCCACACCATGTGGTCTACCCCTTCACACAAAAGCTTTTTATGAGTCTCGCCAGCAGGAGATTATTGGGTGGGGTAAAATCATCTTTTAACCCTCAGCTATCTAGTAAGCTATCAAGTAAGAAGCATGATTTTGTTAAATATACATTTTATGGTAAAATTAATATTTAAGAGAAATTTTCCAGTAAAAAGCCCAAGTTAAAAGGTAAAGGATTTTCATGGCAAAATTTCTTAGAAATTAGGACTTAACCAATAACGCTAGTGTGAATGGAAATGTGAGGGAAGTGCATTTTAAGTGCTGAAATAATCATAATGCCACTGAATACTTTTCCTTTGGAAAGTGGTGAGTGGAGAATTGTGGGGCTCACATGATGTTTTTATGACATCCAACTCATCCAATGAATGTAATTCTCGATACATCATAAAATAAACACACATCATTTGAAAACATCAAAATGTAGGTTCGACCCATCTAGTGATTTAATCAAAAGATATTTGGTTTATGCCATTATCATGGTTGAGTAGATAGATACATTTGACAAGTTGAATGTCGTACACATATCATGTAGTTCTAAAATATTTTTGACTTTATTACTTATATATATATATATATATATATATATATATATGAGAACACTTTGATATTATAACACTTTGTTAACCCCTTCAAAAAGCATGAGCCGGGTATTTATGATCTTTTGGCGCAGGGCATATCAACAAGAATCCCACCTAAGAGTGGCCCGGATCTCACACCAACTTCGTTAGCACTTCTTATACAGGTCTTCACATCTATGCTTGTGTGTCTTTATAAAACTGGGGCACTAGCTCTGTGATCCAGACTGTAGAGATGTGATAGCTAACGCAAAGGATGGACATCCTACAAACAACACCATGGAACAATCTTCAGTCGTGGTTCTTTGTTTGATGTACTGCAAATATTAGCCAGTGAAATAGAGTGCATCTTAAAAAATTAAATTAAATTAAATTAAAAAAAAGGCTATAAACATTAGACGACCAAGACTTACCAATGGAGTAGATTTCTTATGGGACTGGGTCGATCATCTGTAGAATCATTAGATAAAGGGACTGAAATCCCAAACCATGGGGCTGACTTGTACCAAGAATAAAATCGGGTTGAGAATCTTATAATTCCATCACAAAACTCTGTTAAATTTCGAACAAAAGCAAAGATAGTCTAAAGATGAAATCCAGTAAATCAACCCGTTGGACTCAAGTCAATCAAACTGGACCACTCATATGACCAAGGGTATAGATTCTGGACACGTGTGTGAGTAGGATGCACGAGCATGCCAAAGTCTATCAGACTCCAGGGTGAATTGTTGGTGTCCTCTTCATCGAGACGGATAGATTGGAGACTAGGATCAGAGATGCAGAGTCCTCTCGGCCACCAATATTGTGCTCCGTTCAGGCGATTAATGAAAGGAAATGAGGTTAATCCTTTCAAATGAGTTCTTTTTGCCTTGTGATAATAGATGTGAGGCCGTAAGAATTTGTTCTTTCACCAGCACTTTTAAATTCAAAACAATTTTTAAACGAACAAAGATACACATTCAATTTAAATAAGGCAAAATGTTGCCAATTTCATTAAATATTGTGAAATAATGTTTATTACAATCAATAACTTGTGAGAGAACCAAACAAATAAATGAAATGAAAATGAATAAATACCTGATACGCCTATCAAAACAGAAGAATCACAGCAGTTGTGATCACCTAAATCAAAACTCAGATGATCACATTCTAGAATTTAATGTTGCAGAAAAGATTATCTCTACTCCTAATGCACTGTAGTGGGAGCCGCAAGGTAGTAGCTGTAAATTAAACTAATTTATGGTAGAAAAGAATGATAAATAAAAGATAACTTGATATGTTTGGCATAGGGTCATGAGTTCTTCTTTGATTGCTCCTTTTATACATTGTTGAGGCGGTGAAGCCCCCCACTAGGGTTTTCTTGTGGCTTCTGGATCCCCTTTGATTTCTCTGGATTTGGCAACTTAAATTGGGAAGCAGAACTCTGATTATATTCGAACTCCCTAACTTTTCATATTTGGATCCGTTGCGGGGTGTCTGTGGTCCATCAAGGACCAGGCCTAAATCTGTCGAGATCTCTTTAATTAGAACAACCAGATATGGGGTTGAATCCTTATCAATCTTGACCACTCTGCACATCTGATGACATTCTACTGAATGGATTCGGTTAGAGGTCACCAAGAGGTGTCGGATAGTCTAGATCAAGCCTCTTCTGTCATTTTCATTATTCACTTCAAGATGGTTTTGGATGTTGGGAATGATGGATGGACAGGATCCCTTTGATTTCTCTGGATTTGGCAACTTAAATTGGGAAGCAGAACTCTGATTATATTCGAACTCCCTAACTTTTCATATTTGGATCCGTTGCAGGGTGTCTGTGGTCCATCAGGGACCAGGCCTAAATCTGTCGAGATCTCTTTAATTAGAACAACCAGATATGGGGTTGAATCCTTATCAATCTTGACCACCCTGCACATCTGATGACATTCTACTGAATGGATTCGGTTAGAGGTCACTAAGAGGTGTCGGATAGTCTGGATCAAGCCTCTTCTGCCATTTTCATTATTCACTTCAGGATGGTTTTGGATGTTGGGAATGATGGATGGACAGGATCCCCCCCCGGGTTGCTGATCGAGATGCAACTCTAAGGGCATCTAAGTATTCTCTATGTCTCTTCCTATCTCTGAACTGTCAGGTGGATTGGATCTTGCCTTCTCGTCCATCTCTCACATTGCCCATGTCCCAATCAGTGGGTGACTCAAGATTATCCTATGAGAATCTCTCCGCTAAGTTAGGTTAGAACCCAAACCAGGTTGGCGCAGATGGAGGTTTGATCTCCTGATGTTCAAAACCTTCTCGATTGCTACTGTTCCTCCAAATGTCTCTAGGGAAATCTCCCATTTTAAAAGGACTATGGGAGACAACCTCACTGTGGATATCATCGTCATATTTGTGATAAATCCGTTCGGCAGATCTTTTATAAGCATGACCGATGCGTTGCCTCATAAATGGGCACGTTGATTGTGGCCACATGGCCTGCGCTAATTTACCCTTTCAGAGGTGTGTGTGAGGGTTTGTGTCACCACATTAATAGTAGAATCTGTAACGTTGAAGGGAAATCAGCCGAAGATCTTTTCAGGTGCGAGTATGTTTCCAATGTGCGCTAAACACGTAGTGGTTTCTTATTGGACCACATCAGGGTGCCAAAAATGAGTGTAAATAATGTCCATATGTCCCTTCATATCAAGAGATATGATGGGACGTATGATGATCTTGTTTTCGGCTACCATTTTGATTCTTGGCACACAGCAGGACAAAATTGGCATCTAGCCATTGTGGTTTTACCATAAACACAAAAATTAGTGCTCACAACTAGCGGCAGCATAAGCTTGAATGCTTGGATACTATTTGCTATCTAAATAAGGACAGTAAATTACAATTTGATCGGCCTCAACATCAAGTACCACATTCTCACAAAGGTCGATGTTTAGTTGTTATTTTATTCCTCTTTTGGGCCTACTTGGTCAATGGCCTGTTCTTTACTCATGGATTCTCATAGGGTTGAATAGTACTTCTTCAAATATTGATCATGTTTAGGTTTTCGCTTTCCCAACTATTTATATCTTTAATTAAATAGGCGCCACCACATAAGACTTTCTTCACTCTTAATGTTCATTCCCATGTTGCCTTCTACTTCCCGTATACACTATCCTTTATGTTGATTGGAAGTTTTGTTTTCTATACAATCTCACCTTTCGTGAAACTCTTTTTTTTCACTTTCTTGTTATAAGCCCTGGCCACTTTGAGCTTGTGGACTTTGAGGTTATCCAAAGCCCGCAACCATACACCATCCAGCTCCTCTAGGACGATGAGCATGGACTTGTTGAATTCTTCTAAGGTCAAGTTATGTTGATGTGCCACCCTCAAGGAGGAGATATTAACTTCCATGGGTAATATTGCATCATGCCCATAGGTCAATATGAAATGTGTCATCCGGTAATTTTCATTTGTGAAGTTCTGTAAAATCATAGTACCTCAGACAACGTTATATGCCATGAACGTGAATTGTCCTCAACCATACACTTAATGATGTTCTTTAGTATCTCGTTGGTTGACTCGACCTGACCATTGGACTGGGTGTAGTAAGATGTTGAATACACTGATTTAAATTTGTACGAGGCTGTGAACTCTTACATCTGAGCTCCGGTGAAGGCAGCTCCTCCGTCTACCGTAATTGTCTCGGGAATATCGAAACAATATATGTTGTGCTCCTTTTAATAAAGTCCATAATCTCTTCTTTCCTAGTCCCTTACATTGATTGTGCCTCTACCCATTTGGTGAAGTAGTCGGTGGCTACAATGATAAAGCTTTGTGATTTCGAGAAGAGTGGATATATCTGTCCAATGACGAATCTCCCTTTGGATTAGCCACTGCATCTTAAGGACTGCTTGGTGAGTGCCACAAATGCCTTAGTGTACCTCCCCCATGCTTACCATGGCCTCATTCCATCCTAGACATCTCATGAGAAGGCCATCTGCCCCTTTCCTGTACAATTCATTGTCTAGGATTAGGTAATGGAGGGAGATTCGTCATATCGATCTCTCATTTCTCGTGTTTGGCCTCATCAAAAAACACACAATTGGAAAACGTCAAACGGTGACGACAAGCTCCAATGATGCTACCCTCACGGTGAAAGGCCTTTGTTGCATTCAGGCAGCGAGTGTTTCTGAACTGTGAGAAACATCTTTGATATTCCTTCAGAAACTTCAAGCCCTGGTGCAATATTCTTCGCCATTTCGTTAGCGTCTTCATTCTGCTCTCTAGGGACGTGCATCAAAGTAACTTTGGTGAACTCATTTAACAATTATATAGTAGTCCCATAGTATGGTAGCAATGCATAGCTTATGCATTTTATATTTTCCTGTTAGTTGATCAGGACCAGTAGCGAGTCAACACTGATTACAACGATTTTGGCCCCTAACTCCAGCAAGAAATCTAGGCCGATAATAAGCAGCTCATATTTGGTATTCGGCCTTATTTTTAGTACAATCAAACTCAAGCTGGAATATATATTCCTCCCATATTTCAGTGGGGGAAACAATGATTGTCCCTACTCCAGAGGAATGCTCTATTCATGATCCATCAAATGTGTCTTTATGGAACCAGATGGATAGTACTTATCTCTAGTTCTTCTGGTGTGATCTAATCATCGACCCTCATAGAGTGGTTAGCCAAGAAATCTGCGAGTGCTTGTCCTTTTACTACCTTCTGGTGGACAAAGTGGAAAAAGAACTCAGATAAAGCGAGGATCCATTTCCCAAACCTCCCTCTCAAAATCGTTCTCATAAGCATGTGTTTGATCAGATCTATCGACAAGATGATATGAACTATGCCGATCATGAGATAATAACAGAGTTATGTCATAGCAAAATATAATGTCTAACCAAGCTTTTTAATGGCCAAATACCTCCTTCTAACGTCATGTAGCGTTCTCGATATGTAATATATGGATTGATCATTTTTATCATTATTTTCTATGCAAGCAACACTCCAACTGATTCTTCCATGGCTGAGATGTACAAACAAAATGACCTATCTTTTCTTGGGAAAATCAAAACAGGAGTCTTCATAAGATACTCCTTCAATTGGTCGAAAGTGGCCTGATGCTCTGGTTGCCAAATAAATTCATGGTCGGCCTTCAACTTGATTAGCTACAAGAAGGGATTAATCTTCCCTACTAAGTTTGGAATAAATCGACGCAAAAAATTCACGCGGTCAATAAATCTTTGCATTTCTTTCTTATTTTTAAGAGGCGTTGCCTCTAGGATAGCTCGTACCTTATTCTAGTCAACCTTTATGCCTCATTGATGCACGAGAAACAAGAGAAGTTACTTGCAAAGACTCTAAACGCACATTTCAGGGGATTCATTTTTACCCGATGTCTCTTCATGTGCTTGAAAGATCTTCTTAAATCGGCGAAGCAATCCCCAAGATTGACAGATTTTACTATGATGCCATCGATGTAAACCTCCATAAACTTCCCGATCATGTCATGAAAGATGACGGTCATGGCCCTCTGGTAAGTAGCACCTGCATTCTTGAGCCCAAACACATCATGACCCAGCAATAAGTCCTAATTGCTCCAAGGCATTGGAACACCATTTTTAAAACATCTTTTTCAGCAATGAAAATCTTGTTGTAACCCGAATGGTCATCCAAGAATGACATGATCTTGTGTCATGCGGCCCTATCAATTAGCTAATTTCCATGGGCATAGCATATTCATTCTTTTGTGTCGCAAGATTTAGGTTCCTTAAGTCAATGCAAATTCTCAACTTTCCATTTTTCTTGATCATCAGGACGATGTTTGAAATTCAATCAGCGTATCTAATTGATTTAATAAACTTTGCCTTCAACAGTCTCTCAATTTCTTCTTTAATTTTCAGGGTCACCTCAGGGGTCATTCTTCTTACTAACTGTTGGAACATCTTAAACCATTCTTTAATTGGTAAACAATATTCTATCAACCTGATCTAACCCAGGCATCTCATGGTAATCCCAAGCAAAGCAATCTGCATAACTACGGATGAGTTGAATCATCTCCATCTATGTCTGTGGATCTAATTCTGCACTGATGAATGTCAAATATGGATGATGACGCCTAAATATTGTATATTTATCCTCTCAATGCATTAAATTTCCTAGTATTTAAGTGTCAATTTAATATAATTATATATGTTTTCTTCATGCGAGGAGATTTTAGACCTAAGGATGAATATGTGCTTAAAATAAGGAATTAAAGCTCAAAAGAATTATCAATGAAGATTTGGAGGACATTAATGAAGAATTCAAGTGCCAAATATCCAAAAAAACCAAGTACAAAGGAAGAGAAAAGATTAAAAAAATCATATGGTGCATTAATAGAAATAACAAATTGTTCGGTCCCACCTAAGGTTGGTTTGGTCCGAACAAAAGTACACAGAACAGTTCGGGGAGAAATAGTGATTTTAATATATATTTGGCTTGACACTTAGGTGCGACTGAAGCCATGTTTGACACCACCAAAGGAGAGTTCAGTGAGACCTAAAGGAGACAAAGACTTCAGACATATTCAAATGAAATTCAGCTAAAGCCGAATGTATCTTCTCCTGGTCTCAATGCGACCAAAGGTGACTATCGATGCGACCGAAGCGTAACAAAAGTGTATAAAATTGAAGTCAGTTTCAAGTCGGTGCAAGTTTTTCCTATTTGAAAGGGTGTTCTGAGCCTTTCTAAGTACGAATTAGGGCTTGGAAGAAAGACCTATGGGTGGTGGAGCTTCCATAGAGTCATCCTTCTTCTTCAATCTCTCAAATCTAGTTTATCTTTTCAACTTTACTTTTATTTTTTCTTTCTAAGATGTAGTTATGTTAGGCTAATCTCTTAACTAACGCTAAGGGGATAAAGCTTGTAGTTCAATTAAAATATTTAGTTTAAATGATGATAATAGATTGATTTGGTTTGGATTTACTTTAAAGTCTTTGATCTGTTTATTTCTAGATTTGTTGTGCACTACAGGTATAATGAATACTTTGATTTAACAATTGTTTAGCCTGAATTAGAGAAGGATTCAATCTTTGTTTACCCTGAATTAGAGAATGATTCAATCTATATATTTGATTGATCTATTATCGCCTAAGGGTGCCTTACACACTTTTAATTTTCTATGATTGAGATCCGATTGCTTCATGAGAGAATCGTTCAATCGAAATCATATTCTTATATGTGTTAATGATTAGTTTAACATAATTATCTTCTGATTTGATAGAATAGGACTTCGATGCCAATTGAGTTATACATTGAATCAATGAATGAGATATTGCGATTGCTATGAGTGGATTCCTGGATCATTATTCTTTTATTTATTTATTTTAAAACCTTTTTTGCCTCACAGGATTAAAAACTCAGACCAATCTTTTGCCATTAGATTAGTTCTAGGTTGTGTTCCCCATTCCCTGAGGATTCAACCTCGGTCTTACCGAGTTATTACTACATTATAGCCCTGCACTTAGGGTTGTCAACCCTTGGGTTTGATCAGTGGATTATCTTCTATTCCTAAATTTACCTCAATCAAGGTATCTTACATGTCATCTTTGACGTTATCCATCTTGGTGAGAGCTAGCTCGAGCTCATGGAATATTATTCTGGCGTCCGCCACTATGTCCTCCTCTATGAGACCTCAGCCATGTGGATGTAGCAGCCATCTTAATTGTTCAAAGTAGCGAGATACTCCTCAAGCTTGTTGATTATGGTCTTGATTTACTCAGCTCATGGTGGCCTGATTGTACCTCCACTCGCTTTGATAAGATGTCCCATGGCTAGCTTCGAATTCTGGGGTCATGGTTATTACGAAGGTAGTTATGTGTCTACGAGCTGCTTCAGGAAGTTACCAGTCCAAATTGGTTGCTTGATTCCCTAGGTTTTCCACTCGTATCTTGCTTCGGTTCAATTTTTGCGTTTAACCGATGGGAAGTTTGTGGTGTTTCTCTTCCTCTAGATTTTGGGCTTTGTCATTGTTCAAACCTCCATAATTGTATCTTGAGTGAGTAGTGGGGTATGGCCAGTTAGCTTGGCACCGAGTGTTACGTATCATTTCTACCCTTTTATTAATACAGTCGATGGTGCTTCCACAGCCAATGGAATCTTCCCGGGCTAGGATTAGGCAGGATCATTCTGCGATCTGCATGGAGTTAAAAGCGTTATTGTTTCAACCGCTATGAAATCAGTTGTGATGGTGTTAACTGGGGCTATCGATAGGAATGGATCCCGATCGACGCCCATCACTTCCTTTTAAGGAACTTCAAGGGACCTTTGTTGTTCTCCTGGACTAAGTTCTTGAACACGATACAATTCTTAGTGGAATGAGTTTTGGTTCCATGCCACTTACAATGTATTCCCTATTTTAGTTCTTTAGCCTAAGGGATCTTTTGGTGTTTGGGGACTTTGATAAAGTCGTGTTCGAGTAACATATCAAATATCTCTTCAACCTTTGAGATACTGAAGATATACCAAGCTGATGACCTGGACATGCCATTCCGTGTGCTCATCATGGTCGAGGCTTTGCACTCAACCTTTTTCAAGGCTAGACACTTGCACGGTCGCCCAACAATCTCAGCCACAGACACCTCGAAAGAAGCGTCGAAGTCCTCGCCTAGCCGTGCAAGTACGATGTCTTCCACGACCAACTCATAATTCGATCGCTTTTTGTGGATGCGCTCATTTGTTATTGCTCCTCCCAAAGAATTCATTCATACCTGATGGCTCTGGTCGATAACTCGAACAGGTCACCAAAGTAGACACCTTCAAACATCTTGTGAAGCTTGAAACACATACTATATAGGGCTAATTTAGTGAATTGAGCCTCGGGAAGGACCACCAGGCAACGGTTCTTTTTACCCTTGAATTAGGCAATGAATTGTCCGGCTGACTCCACCAGTAGTTGTCTTAAACTAGAGAGGTCGTCCATATATACTTCCGGCTCAGTATGATGGAACTGCATGTGAAATTTCTCTTCCATTTCGTCCCATGTCTAAACCGAGTTAGCCGATAGGTTGATGTACTAGGTGAAAGAAGTTCCTGTCAACGAATTCCCAAAAAGCCTGAGCTTTAGGAAATTATTATGGGATACATCACCACATTGCATGGTCACGTGGCCAACGTATTCTATCATGGAGGTTTCGTTGTCCCCTGAAGATATGGTGAACTCTGGGAACTCAAAACCTCTGGAGAATTCATAATTTCGATCAACCCATTAAGGATACAGTTTCATATAAGTCGGTTGTTTAGTTGCACACCGTACTTTTGGATGAGTCCAATAATATTATCCCAGTTGAGGGACCTTTAAGGGCCTAACAGATCTTCTTGGTCAGGGCCTTTGTGTGACCATCCCATATTCGAGTTTACAACCATATTCGCAACGGCCATTGCATAAGGTGCAGTCGGGAGTTGCCACTCGGGCATCTCTATCCTTTGGAAGCCATTATGTGCAAGAGGTACAGTCGAAGGTTGCCCCCCAAGCGCTTCTGTCCTAAATTGTCCTTAGTAAGGCGGGGCCACGATCGGCGGTTGCGCGCACCCAAGTGACCTGGCCCTTTGATAGTTGTTATGATAAGGGTGCGCTGTCGAATGTTGACCCCCATGTGCATCTATCCTTTGGTAAGCGGCCGATGCTATTTGGGGTTGCCCCCTTTGGTAATCAGTCGTTTGGGTCACATAATAATTGGTTGGGCCACTCTGAAGTGATCCCAAATGGATCATACACATTACCATATGATGACGACTAGGTACCAGGTTGCCACCCTGAGTTACTCAGGCCAGCCAGGTATTGACTCTCAAAAGGATAATAACTCTGTCGGTCATTCGGGGTAATCCGGCTGACTATATAATTGACTGTCTCGATCGTTTCTAATCACCATCGGAAGTAGTAAAGGACAACCTTACAGTCCGATATGACTGACTCTGGTTGGGAGCTTAATAGGTTATTCCTCCTCATGTCCAACAGGATGGAGTAGAGGAGAACATCTATCCATGGCTTCAAGTCTTGCAATGAGACTCTAAGCTGATCTCTCGCTTACCTCAGCTATGATCTATATGTTGCATACATCATATAAATTACTTGAATAATGTAGTAAAGATACCAGAGATCTTCAAGGAAGAAGTCCCTGCTTCAACTTCGATTATGAGCTCTTGTGGCTCCACATCGATTTGTTCTTCAGCAGCATCGACCATAGAACTAGCCTTTTTTCAATTTGCGATACATTTTATTCTATTGAAAAATGTAACGAACTTTGTTGGGTTCCATCAGACGTGCTAGAAGTAGTTTTGCACTCAATTCAATCAAATTGGACCACTCGTGTGACCAAGGGTCTAGATTATGCACACTTGTGTGTGAGTAGGATGCACGGGCATGCCAAAGTCTGTCAATCTCAATGGTTGATTGAATTGTTGGTGTCCTCTTTACCAAGACAGACAAATTGGAGATTGGGATCGTAGATCCAGAGTCCTTTCGGCAACCAATATTGCACTCCATTCAAGCGATTAGTGAAAGAAGAGGTCAATACTTTCAAATGAGTTCTTTTTGCCTTGTGACAATAGACGCAAGTCTACGACCGTAAGGACTTGTTCTTTCACCAACACTTTAGGTTCAAAACAATTTTCAAATGAACAAATATACACATTTAATTTAAATAAGGTAGGACATTGTCAATTTCATTAAATATTGTAAAATAATGTTTATTACAATTGATGACTTGTGAGACAACCAAACAAATAAATGAAATGAAAAGAGAAATACCCGATATGCCTATTAGAACAAACGACTCAAGGTGGGTGTGATCAACTAAATCGAAACTCAGATGATCACGTTCTACAACTTAAGGTTGCAGAAAAGACAATCTCTACTCCTAAGGTATTGCAGCAGGAGCCACTGGGAAATAGTTGTAAACTAAAATATGCTCGAAAAGAAAGATAAATAAAAGATAACTTGATGTGTTTGGCATAGGGCTCCGAGCTCTTCTTTAATTGCTCCTTTTATAAATTGTCAAGGCAGTGAAGCAACTAGCTAGGGTTTTCTTGTAGCTTTTGAATCCTTCGTGCAATCATCGTCGTTCTATATACGAGAATCCCTTCGATTGCTACAGATTTGGTGACTTGGATTGCTAAGCATGACTCCGATTAGATTCGAACGCCTAACTTTTCAGATATGGACCATTGCAAGGTGTTTGTGGTCCATTAGGTACCAGGCCTACATCTGTCGAGATCCATTTGATCAGAACAACCAGATCTAAGGCTAGATCCATATCAATCTTGACCGCTAGCACCTTTGATGACATTCTACAGAATGGATTTGACCAGAGGTCACCAAGAGGTGTCAGATAGACTGGCTGAGGCCTCCTCTAACATTTGACTAGAGGTCACCAAGAGGTGTCAGATAGACTGGCTGAGGCCTCCTCTAACATTTTCACCATTCACTGCGGGGTGATTTCAGATGCTTGGAACAATGAATAGATAGGACCAGCCAATGAATAGATAGGACCAGCCAGCGCCGCCCCAAAGGTTGTTGATTGAGATACAGCTCTAAAGGAACCTGAATATTCTCTACCTTTTCGTATCTTCGAACTATTAGGCAGACTGGATCTTGTCTTCTCATCCAACTCTCCCATTGCCCTCATCCCAATTAATGGACGGCTTTGGATTATCCAATAAGAATCTCTCCCTCAAGTTAGATTAAGACCCAAACCAAGTTGGCACGGACGAGACTGCTACCGTTCTTCTGAACATTTTTTGGGGAACTCTCCCATTTTGGAAGGACTGCAAGATACGGCCTTTCCGGGGATATCATCGATAGATTTGTGATAGATCCATTCTTCAACGGGGCTTTTATAAGCATACCTGATGCATCGCCTTACAAATTAGTAGTACTTTGATTGTTACCAGGTGACCTACACGGATTCATACTTTCAGAAAAGTGCACAAGGGTTTGTGTCACCGCATTAATAGCGGAATACATAATACTAAAGGGAAACTAACTGAAGATCTCTTTACGTGCGAGTACATTTCCATTATGCACTACACACAGTGGTGCAAGTACATTTTGTGCTCTAAAGACAGTGGATTCGGGCGGATTAGGTACATCCATATTTTTCATTGCGGCGTGGCCCACCTAAATTCAGAGCAGTTAGATTTTGGCCAGGGCATGCTCACGCTGCAGCACCCAGTGGAGGATGCATTTGTAACAAGCACAATGAGAGTCCTGCAACAGATTTCGGTAAACACGGTGAACAGGCTGCCTCACAACCCAGTGAGATACTTTCCCTTGATTGGGATGGGAAGGGATCACTATGAACATAGCCGTGGTCCGAAAATTGGATGGTCCAGCACCAGGTGAGCCACCTGCACAACACATTAGGACAAGAAAGACCATCAGTCAAATTCAACCACCAGATGAGCAAGCTATGCTACCATGGGTCTTTTTCGTTAAGAGCATGTTAGGCACTACCCCCCATCCAATGAATAACAAGGGTACCACAACACACGAACACCATGTTAGCAGGTGGAGCAGGGCCCATCTCCATTGAGTCTGTTTTGCACCCATGACCACATCGTCCCTGTCAACAAGGATAGGAGAACCATTCCACAGAAACAGAGAGTGAAAATTGCAACCATCTATCCCCACTAACAACATAATTCTAGTGTTTGAGAAGTGAAAATTGCAACCATCTATCCCCACTAACAACATAATTCTAGTGTTCGAAATGGAAACTCAAAAGAAGATAGCCTAAATGGTCATTAACATTTCCAACAGTCCTGACAAAACCAGCCATCATCCTCAATAGCGTTCGTACGAAGACGGGCGTCCTCCCCTGCTGGGGCGGTCATAGGGCCCTGGCCTCTCCCTGAAGCTACCCCCATCATAACGTGCAGGCCCACCACTACCACCATACCTGTCCCCACCACCTCTTGGGCCCCCTTCCCTGTCATAACCCCTGTCCTTACCATATCCATTCTGAGGGTACCGGTCTGATGGTCCATACCGGTCACCACCACCCTGAAAGCGGTCCCCACCAGGTGGGTACCTATCACCAGCATAACGATCTCGGCCCCCGTACCCTCTGTCGCGGTTGTCAACTCGGTCTCTATCTCCATAGCGACCACCATCATACCGATCATCCGTGTAGCGATCACTGCCATAGCGGTCTCCTCCAAAGCGATCCCCTCCAAAGCGGTCCCCACCACGGCTGCCGCCACCAAACCTAGAGCGAGATGGGAATCTGCCCCCGCTGCCACCGCCGCCGCCACCAGAAGAAGGGCATTCTCGGGCCCAATGTCCTGGGCGGCCACACTTGAAGCACTCAGTGCGCCCTCCTGACCGATCTCGATCTCCTCCGCTGCTACCATAGCTCCCCCGCCCTCCTGTTGAGAAACCCCCACTGTATCCATAGCCGTGATCGTCCGAGCCATGCTTTGGCTGGGCCCTGTTCACCGAGATCATCCGACCTCCCAGCTCCCTGCCGTGCATATCACTGATGGCATTTTCCATTGCCCGTTGATCTGCAAAGGTCACAAATCCAAAACCACGAGGGCGGCCTGTGTCCCTTTCCTGCATAATCTACACAAGTAAAGGTATTAAGAAGAAAGTTTAAAAAAATAAAAACCCAATTCAATTCAACATCCAACCAGAGTCTTCATTCGACTCGACTCGGTATTTAATTGAGGATCTTTGGTTTTTGTTGGTTACATCCATGCTTGATTTTTTCAATAAATCTTTGTTATTCATCAACAAATATACTTAAAATACTCGGATTGAAATGAAAAATCAGCTGATGGTGAACTATCATCGTTTCGATTTCATAAAGGACCATAGATTGTGCTCTCAAATTGTTTCAATTTCATAAAGGAACATAGGTTGGACTCTTTAAGAACATGCATATTTTTATCAACAAAATAGTTATAACCACTAAACAGGGTGACACAGTTGGAATCGACCAACTCAGCAAGCTAACTCAATGAGTCTCATTGAGATTCTGTCAAATCAGACACATGGCGAGTCTCCAAGAGACTACGCTCAAAACAATGCTGTCTCGAGTTGACTTGTCTAAGTCTTGAGTCTAGTAAGTTATAAAACTATGGTTAAGAAAAGGTTTTTTTTTTTAAACAACATGGATGATGAAGCAAAAATAATAATAATAATAATACTCTATTGATCATTCAAATGACAATGAAACAATGAATCAAAAAATGTATGATTCATGCGCTGATATCAGTTGCTTGTTTCGACATTCTCCAGCTGGTGCGATTTACTACAGAGGACTTACATGATCCTTGACCTGTGGGTACAGTATACTTAGTTTTCAGCTTGTACAAGTGGGACCCATGGTTTAGTAATCAAGAACATTGCTCAGTAGGGCTGACCTTAGATGTGACATACCCCAAAAACCTCCCAAATTGGAAGTCCTCGCCTATTATCTCAAGCCTTTTCTGTTGAATATGGACCATCGTTGTATTTCACTTCTCAACAATCCATTTTAAGGCCACAAATTGAACCATGGAACCACTTGACTGAAAACCCAACCCCCGAGTTTCACTATTGCTGCTACAACCATACAGGAGGGCTCTATAGGCCACTGTAGCAGAAAAGAAAAGGTTGGATGAACATAGAGAAAGAAGAAATAACAAAAGAGCAGTGCATCACATGCTTTTCCACCAAAATAATTTTTTGCTTTGATACCCAATTTATTACATTAATCAGTTCTGCTGTTTGTTACCCCAAACCATATCTTTTGGGTATATCTAAGACGAGAACTTGGAAAGCTCAATGTTGACACAGCATTATCCAATTGAACTGCGGGCACGGCCCATACTGATAAGGGAGATCTCTGGGAGTCAGAAGCAGGAATAAATTTGTACACACGGAGTTCTTTGTACTTTTCTTCTCATAATAAAATAAGCTGATTATCCATCAAAAAATAAATTAATAAAAGAACTGCAGGCTCAAGGTTTTAAGACTCCTACTCATCTTAGTTGACTCAGACATCTGACAGACTCGACCCAGTTCGAAACCTTAACACTGACTGGGCAAGTCCCAACTCCACTCAGGATCAAACCAGTCAGTCCAAGTTGCTGCATTTTTTAACCATGACACTTGTACCCACCATATTATGGGATATGGTACAAAGTGCTCTCATGACAACGAATAACATCTTGTAAATACACACTTATCGAAGCAGCAATGATGAATGAGACAGAATGGGCCTTTCACTCGAGGAGATCCACAATGAAGGCCTTCAAGGAAGGTATTCCCAGCACTTGGTAAATGCATAATCATATTGAGGCGGCTCAAAATATCTAAAGAGATCACTTTGAGCTGTAGGGAATATATTCAGTGGGCCAACAACCTCAATATGGCAAAGATCCACGTAGATCTGGAGCAATCTATATGATGAGTTGTGGCTTGTAACTAATAAACATTCCAGTTGCAAACATTCAAGCACAGCACCACATTCTTATGAATATGGAAATACTTAAATATCAGTGTTTAAGAGAGATTGCAGTATAAAAGAAAATTTTCTGTCAATCAGTGATCGAATGAAATCATATGCAAGAAGCTTGTGCACCCTAGACTAGAATGAAGTCTTCAGCTCTCATTGAAATTGAAATGTTTGATGCCATTTTGAAGAGACTTGAAGACGGAAGATCCCTCAGGTATACCAATTCTCAGAATTGTCTAATGTTCACTCACCCCAGTGATTTCAGGTGCTTCCAAAACCCATCCTTGCTGGATCATTCCTAGATTTCTACACAATGAGTGAAGTTGACCCCGCAGAGGCTGATGATTAAATCATCAGGGATACAGTAAGCAACCCCCAGAGAGCTTGATGATCAAATCATCAAGGATACAGTAAGTACAATCCAACTCCCAATCTCTATTGAAATTGGAGGGGTTTGCCCCAGAAAAACAAGGCCCATAAAGAACAGTGACATTTTGTACAATCACACTGTAATAGTATTGAATAGGCAGAGGATATAAATAACTAGTATCTGTCCAAAACTGCAATTGCAACTAACAAGGGGGATCTATGAGTAAAAACTATCATAAGACTCCTCTCTAATGGTATGGTCGTGAAGCAAGTGATTCAAAATTCCCATGTCTTACTGTACGTTCCACCTGAGCTAATCAAACTATGTTCTGCCATTCTCAATGCAAATACCCGTCTTCAACACTTGACAAATTAGCAAATAAATTGTGTTTACGAATAGTTAAGGAATATAATATAGCTTACTACTTAATTGTGTTCATGTATTTATATTAGGACATATGACCTAGTCAATGTTGTCAAAATCATTACTGTATCGTAAAGTGTAATAGGGGTTGAATCGTATCGAATCGCAAATCGTATCGTAAATCGTAAGATTTTTTCTGATATATATATATATATATAGATTAAGTAAATCAGAAAAGATTAAAAACTCATCAATCATCCATTTACCATCAAAATGTACCAAAAAAGTAATACATATCATGATATTATCAATTGAGAAAATGTATATGGTATACATATAATGATAGTAAAGGATTCTAGTGTTTTTCCTTTGTTTCCTTTTATTGTTTTTCGAAAAAAAATTGCCTTAAAAGACATACGAGAGTCCTTTAAAAATTTTATTCTTTTGTAACTTTCTTGTGTAAAATCATGTTAGAAAAAATGGCATTTGATTCCATTGTGAATAAAAAGATATCTTGATTTCCTTGTTTTGGGTTTTTGAATATCAAAATCCCCAAATCTCCTCTCTCTCAAAGGAAAAAATGAGGATATTTTTAATAGGGGAGAACCTTTTTCATATTTTATGAGAAAAATGGTACAAAGAAAAAGAAAAAATTGAATAAAAAATTTAAAAAATAATAATAATTTTTAAAGCTTTTTTGGGCCCATTTACGCAGTCCATGATTATCTTACAATTCGTACGATTCGATGCGATTATTGTATGATTCGTACAATAATCGTATGATTATTTAGGATTTTACGATTTGGGTGTACGATTTAAATCATATACCCATACGATACGATATGAATCGTACGATTTTGATAACATTGGGGCTAGTAAGTACTTCAAAATTCCAAAAACTTAAATGGGTTTCCTAAAGAGCAAAACGAGCAAGTTTTTCCACTAAGGATATCTAGTCATATGGTTCACTCTATAATAAGAAGGAATTTTCCAAAAGGAACCAAGGATTACCTGCAAAAGGAGAAATGGACCGAGTGAGATTCTTAAGAAGTTCGACAATAATCATTATGAAGTTGAAAACTGACAGGGTTATGACATCTCCACCATACTCCATGTAGCAGATCTATTTGAGTTTCATAGCAATCACGAAAAGTGGAAGACAGGACCATGAAAACAACAAAAATAATTCTGAAGAAGCATAAGGGTTCATATCAAATAAAGTAATCAGCATCTAGCTGACCAAAACATACAAGGGCCTGTTTGATTTTCCATGATGCATGTAAATTCCCGGTAAATAGGTAATTATTACTTTTTCACTTGTTTGAAAATGGGTGAGTAATTCCATCAAAAAAACCGGTCCCAAAATGTTGACTTAAATCCATGGGCCCCACCGTAATGTATATGATATATATGTGCCATCCATCTGTTTTATTAGAACATTTTAGGGCATGAGCCGAAAAATGAGGCAGATCGAATGCTCAATTGGCCCACATGAAAGGAAACAATGGCCTTAATTTGTCCACCATTGAAAGTTGGTTCTTTTATTGGGCCCACATTGAGGTTTATTCACCATCTAACCCGTTCATAGGGTCACATAGACATGGATAAGGGAAAAAACATAAATATAAGCTTGATCTAAAACTTCTAAGGGCCCCGAGAAGTTTTTAATGGTAGGCATTTGATTCTCACAATTTCGTGTGGTGTGGTCCACTTGAGCTTTGGATCTGCCTCATTTTTTGGGCTCATGCCCTAAATTCAATTGGCATAATGAATGGGCGGTGTAGATAAGCCGCAAACATTATGGTGGGCCCCACATTTATTTTGCAAATTGCTCGATTTAAGTGTTTAAAAAGTAACCTGTCAAGTCAGCATTGGGAAATATGCAGTAATTACCTTGGTAAATAATGATTACTCATTTACGAGGAAATTACAGTTGAGCCAGAAAATCAAACATGCCCTAAAGGAAGCTACTTGCACTCAGTGTTGTCGGAATCGTACAATTCACATCATATCGTATATGTGTACAATTCAAATTGTAACACCCAAATAGCAAATCTTAAATAATCGTAGAATTGCATAAATGAGCCGAAAATTCCATAAAAAATAAAATAAAATTTCCATTTTTATTCATTTTTCTTCTTTCTTTTTATCATTTGGCTTAGAAAACGTGAAAAAGGCCTTCCCCTACGCTTATTCGTTTTTTCTTCATTCTTTTTATCCATTTTTCTTCTTTTTCTTTTTACTCATTTTACAGTTAAACCACTGTACACATGATATGCATACCGTACACATGTTCTCAATTGATAATATCATGATATAATATTAGTTTTCCTGGTGTATATTGATGGGAAATGGATTGATGATGATTTTATTTTTTTTTCTGGTTTATTTGTATTTTTTCAGATGTTTTCGGTTGTTTTAAGAAATCCAAAAAACAAAAAAACACTTACAATTTCAATGCAATTCGATATGATTCGTATGATTCGACCCCTAGTACAATACGTGATACAATAACGATTTTGAACTGCTGTTTACGCTATTGATCCAATGGAAAGGTGATCATCTACAGAAAGTTCATGATTTTGAAAGAAGATCCACGTAGTTGGCAAACTGTATGAAGATTTTCATGCCAGCAACTACAGAGTACATTTTCTCCAACCTAGGGATGACTACACACAAATGGGCTTGATTGACTGGACCAAGAATCACGTGAGCCATTCCCATGATGAGAAGGAAAGGAAGAATAATGAAACTAGATTCAAAAGGAAATATAGAGGCAATAAGCCTGACAGTTAGGTACGGTATTTGACAATGCATGCCACAAGATTTCAGAATTTAACCCACAAGGATGAACACATGTTGATCACCACGATTAATGCACTGAAAAAGTAGTAACAAGTGCTAGAGTATAGGCAATACATGCCAGAGGAACAAGGTTTGGGATGAGGGGGAATTGGCCCCTTTTTTTGCTTGGGGAAATCACCAGAACTTACGCTTCTCTTCTTCTTTTTAACATGTATCCACAGATTATCAGACCATTTTTTTTATATAAGAATGTTGTTTGTCAGCTTGGCCTCCAGAAAGTCAACCAAATAGGCCAAATCGAACAGAAATTTCCAAAAATGACAGTTTAATCCTTCTTCCATTTTTTCCCCAAAATGATCCATTCTGCTTCAATTCATCAATACCACCTAAATCTTGTGTTTTGATCCCCAAAATAGCCTACATCTATCCTAAACAAAGATTCTAAGCTTCGTTAATGCTTGAAATGTAGAAAGAACAGAAAATGAAAAACAACAAAATTTTGGGAAATTTTTGAAAGGGGGACCTCTATGCCCAATACCAGCCCATGGCAACTGTATCGGCCCTGATTCGACCTATATATATCAGCCGACGAGGGCAGATACACCCCTTTGCCTTTAATTAGACTGATTCGCCCCTGTATTGCCTAATATGGTTAACCGATATAGTTACAATACGAACCATGCAAAGGAGAGCAAGACATGCTGTCCACTGAAAAGTTTTCTTATTCGGTTAATTATCCATATGATACCATATGGATGGCTTTTATAACCATGAGCAACATGCATTTGCTAGATTTGCTAACTATCGGGCCTCCAAGTAAACCCTATTGGTTATTAATAAAATAAAATGAACCAAAGATTTCCTATTAGCTACTTTCCTCCATTAAAAATTAAAATTTAAAAATAAAAAAAAATAAAAAATAAAAAAATTCCAAAGAATAAGTGGTAAAGAACCATTATCCTAGAAATTCTCTATAAACCATCAAATACAATAACTTGCGGTCTCTTATATATAAGAAACTACAATTTCATCAAAAGTACAGTTAATAAAAACTTCTAAACACCAGAAATAGAAGCCAGTTTCATCCCTAACTTAGCACCTACAAGGATACTCAAAAGAAGATAAAGGGTAACCAAAAAGTCATTCATGAAATAAATGGACTTGCTGCCTTCAAACATATAATGTCATTTAGAAATGACTAAAAAATTGCACCTGCCAACATAATTAGAAGTTCATTTCATGAGATACACAAAAAAACATTGCATAAGAGAGCACAATGGAGATGATCTGAATAAAAAATGAACTGATTATTATCATTTTTTTTACAATGGCAACTGATTCATTATCATTTTCATCAATCCATAAATATAATATGAATACAAACTTGTTATTTCTTTCTTAGTACCCATTTACACTTTTATGTCATAGAGGTGCAAAAAGGAGCAGCCTCATTTAAAAGAGAAATTACCTCTGTGAATTGAATAGGGATGTCAGATACACCAACTAAATGCATGATAGTTCATTGAAATTGGTAAGAGTTCTTACTCAAAACAGGAGCATCCATGCAAGTTCCAAATCTATTCTCCTTCTAACGGAAAAGATGACCCCTGACCTCAGTCTGACAGCATCACAAGTTCATCACAGTACCATCACAACATAACCTCCCATATTACCACAGCACAGGCACTCAAACAAATTCCAAACCCCCCCAAGTCACTTCAGATGTAAACACAGCACCACGCAAAGAAACAAATCTCATATCCCCATTGTAACTTCAGAACTCAGATATTGCTACTGTATCTCATCTCCAAATCAAATCTAGCAATCATTTCCACCATGACGTGGGTTGCCACCAGTACTTTAGTGAATCTAGGAAACAAGATATTACTGAACCATTGGTTCATGTTGACCAAGCATCCATCACATAGTAGAGGTGCGATGCATGTAGACACAGTCATCTGCCTCTTACCAGTTACCAGTTCAGTCCCTCACAGCACCAAGCAAAGAAACAAATCATGTTCTACTTCAGAACTCAGATATTAATTCTGTACCTGATCCTCAAATCAAATCTACCCACATTTCCACTCACTATGGTTGTGGGTTGCTTCCGGTACTTTGTTGAATCTAGGAAACGAGTTATTGCTGTGGTTCATGTCGAGTGAGCATCCTTCACATCATAGTGCTGCGATGTAGGTAGACACGGTCATCTGCCTCTCACCAGTTCGGTCCTTCCATTTTCCAGTATGAAAATAAAAGCTACTTAGATTAACAGTTACAGGTAGAAACACTTTAAGTTGCATGGACTAACTGCTACTGCCACCTCAACTCCCATTAGAGAAGAAAGCTAAATCAACATGTTATTGCTTTCTTCATATCCCACACAGTTCAATCTGTACGGTAACCAAAACAGATAGAAAAGGCAATCATGGTGGAAGTTTCCATGAAAGAATGTAATTTCCTTCATGGAAAATGGACAGATCACAAAAATAATTTCCTCCGCTTGATAAATCAGCTAGCAGACGAACTTGAAGACTGAATCGATATCTTCTGAAGTGCAGATCATCATTCCAAGGTAGCAAACGACATCACTGACATAAGCTTCAACACCAAGGGCAAGTTCACATGGATTCCAACAGCTAAGCAGCCAATTTGGGCAATGAGATATTGAGTTGGATTCTTCTAATGATCAAAGCCCATAGACAAAAGAAAAGATAATAACTAAACATTGCAAGAAATCTGCATTCGGACTGTGCATGCAAACTGAGTTCCACTGCTTCTGATATTGAAGTGATTAATTCTGCCTCCTCAAAAACCATTTTTGAAAAAAAGAACACCCCAGGAGCAACAAAAAACATCAGGACCAACACGGTGCAACAACGGTTCTGCTACTTGGGATCACATTTTTTTGAAATTTGAACTAAGTCAATGGCTAGAAATAAACTGAGGTAAATGGACATCAACCTTCCACTGGATGTAGGAGCATGCAATGACAAGAACTAAGATCGATTCTGCACTGAAATTGTGGCATCTGCATATTCTCATCTACTGTGATGTGACATGCAATTGCACCCATCTTACATAGACGGAGCTGGAACTCTCATAGAAATGCTCTGAAATTACTGAAACCCTTTCAGGTTGCAAACAGAAAAGGCTAAAACCCTTGCATTACTGTTGACCACAATCACTCCTGCAACAACAAGTGATCATCCCCAAAACCAAGTTCGCTGGCAACATTCAGCAATGTTAGTTTATGCTTTCTCTTACACACAAGCAGCCAGAAAAATCAAAAATCTTGGATGACCACTCGGGACCATGGCACCAGCTAAAAGGGAAGTCTTCCTTTGACAGGAACATTCACAATCACAGTATAGTGAAATTGCAAAACGAAAATAATGGGAGAAAGGCCTGCAAAATGGGAATAATGGCAGACGACGCCCAAAAAAAACAACAAATTTTCCTCAACATGGGCACCAGTTGCCCAAGAAAGTTTTCCAGGGTGCATCGAACAAAGCCTAAAGCAATTACAGCAACCTACTACAGAAGTTCCCATCTCAGATGCAGCACATACCAAGCAGGAATTTTTGCATGCGTACTGAATGCAGGAACTTCAGTTGATATCAAGAACTGGTCAGGTCAGCAGATGAAGTTTCTGGGTAACTACCGGAGTGTTGCATAGCTTTAATTGCCATTCACGATCTGAGAGTTTTCCAGTTCCTCCAATGCCAGCATATTTGTGTAAACTGTAACTGAACTTTATGCTAAACTTTCAGAACATAGGCCAGATGAAATCTCTTGAAAATAACAAACATCTGACAGGAGCCTTTTATGCATGTCATGGGAACGGGCTTATCAAAGCCACACAATATCTACCATGTGATTGGATGCAACCTAAAAAACAACTCATAAGGATGTAGCAGTGACTGAGAAGAACCCCTAGACTGAGCATCAAATGCCATTTTCACAACATTCGAATGGGAACTCCTTGACTGTGAGGGAAAGAGACAGTAAGAAACATTTTCTAATCGATTCAAATCCATGGCATCAACAAACAACTGCCTATGATCAAGTAGGAGCATTTCTTTTCCATTTCGGCCAGCAGAACTCATTTTTTTTATGTTTCAGTGGGACCTAACAGCTGATCTATAACAGACGGTCATTCCAGTTTCTAGGCACAGGAAAAATGATGTCAGCAGAAGAAAGCAAGTTCCTTCCAACAATGTCAGACAAGCAGGCTTCTAACCATTGCTGCATCCTGTTTACCCAGTGCTAACCATAGCTACAAATCATCTGATTTAGCTCTTTTCAAATTCCACCCAACTTGAAAATCTCAAGAAACAAACAACTCAACAAATGTATTCGCACAAATGAAATCGAGCTTCCACAACTCGATGCACACAATCCAACTGACATCTCTCAGAAAACCTCAGCTAAGGCATCTCAAGATATCATAACCAGCATACCGGAAAGAGAATCAAAACACAGAAAGGGCAACTGATAAGATAGTGAATCAAAAGGAAAGAAATAAACAGGACAAAGGCTATAAAGAATCATAGAATAGTCTGCTAAACTAAATCGCAGTAAGAAATATGAACAGATTAGTGTAAAAGATATAGCATATACGCAACTCAAATTTGTGAATCAAACAGTACGCGCATAAATCAACAAACAGTTCATTTCAAATTTTGGATTACTCATACATTAGTCATGTTTTACTAGATTCACATTTTAGAAGGATGCCTTTTGGAGTGGTAATTGGCTCTCGGGCAATGAGACTGCCCAAGAACAAATCTGCAAAGGATGGCCAAATGAAGCACTGATGATTTTTTGCGCTTCAAAAAAATAAAAATAAATAAAATAAATACTGATGATCTTTAGGCAACCCAATAAGACAAGATTTTTCTAGTGGCATGAGAAAAGTTTATTTTTCAACATTTTAAAAATGCTTTAGGCAATGTTATTCCTTCTATGGAGCCATGTCACATCGGAATGTTGTTTTCCTCTTTCCAGCAGAGCAATTTAATGAAGCCAGAGAGATTAGTGCACCTACTTTTGTGGTTGGTTCTCACTACCCTAATCGGACATTGCAAATGCACTCAGCAGCTAAAAAGTTTCACAAGGGAGATCTACAGCTGAATGTAGCATGAAGTGAAGCAACAATAGATTCGGGTGCAAGAGCAGAGAAGCGTTTGTTTACAAAATGTAAGCAAGTACAAACACCTACAACTACAAGGCAGGAGCGCAATTAGAAGCAGAAGCAGGACCTATTCGGAAGGATCATGCGACTAAGGGAGATCTAGTCTGAAGGCAGCCAAATCCAAGGATTAAAACCAAAAGAGCACCTTTGGCTTGCTTCATGATGTGGGGTGGGACCTAAGGATGCTTCAGCATTCAAAATAAAAATTCACAAAGCTAATAATTAGGAAACCATGAAGGGAGACTTTTACAAGCATTTTACTACGATTCCCACCCCAATCAGCCAAAAAGAATAGCAAAGATCTGATATTCTTCCTTACTATCCCAATTTAAAGTCTATTGTAGGAAAAATACAAAAATTGAGCGTATTACAAAGGATTGACATTGTTGGAGTTTCAGAACAATTTAAGGGGCCTGTTTAATAAGTGGTATTCCATGGAAAAACAAAGAAATTCATAATCATTATTTCCCAAGGTACTTTTGAGGAATGAATTTCAAGTGATTCCATTTTAAATGTAATGTTTGATTTGCAACTGGAAAAAATCCACTTCATCTCACAAGGTTCACCTTGGATTTTGTTTTTGAGAATTGTAGAAATGAAAAGGTTACATTCAGAATCCGTGGTTGCCTTTGAAAATCAAACAAAAGAAAATAATAATGAATACACTTACTATATTTTTCCATTGATTCCCACTTGTCGAACAGGTGCTAAAGTCTATTGAAGGAAAAGCACAGAGGGATCTTTGGAGTTTATTTAGGAGGTTTGATGCAGTTGAAGTTTTTCACCAGTTTAAAGTATATTTTGGGGGTGGAATGGTTTTATAGAATTTAGGCCCTGTTTGGTAGACACCTAAGCATGAGTTCATCTTATTTTAGTTAACAGTTAGGTCTCTGATACATAATTACTATTAACTAAAATGAGATTAACCATTTTTAGGCATCTACCAAACCAGGCCTTAATTTAAAATGAAGCTAATTCAGATTTATAATGGAAATAGATAGTCGGGTTTTAAATAGGGTTGCGACAAGGCCAAGCCTGGCCAAAGAATTTGTTGGTCCATCCTACGAGCTAAGGACCTGCCTCCGAACAAAGCCCAGCTCACAACCTAAGGAACTTCACCAGGGCCAAGCCAATGAACTGACCAAACACTCAGCCAAATAGTATCAAACAAGCCCGTCTTGGTCAGACCCCACTTGCCAAATGTTTAGGCGGGCTCAACCGCAGCAAGGCCAACCAGTGATTGATCTAAAACTCAGGCCAGGACCAACCCACAATCCTCAATGCTCAAGCTCAAACATCACTGAAAGCATGCCCGAGCCAGCCCAGTTAGTACAGACCCTAGTTTTAAGGTTGTTTGGGCAGTCCAAGAACAAGGGGGGTTTTTCTGTGATTTACGAATTTTGATTGTTATTTTCAAACTTTTAAGCAATTCCTATATGAGTACGTACATATTTTAGTGCAACAAGCACTACAATGCCCGAGTTCTAGTCGTGGATGAGTTCATTAAGACTCTGCTCTGTCATGTTATTTTGACATTATCCTCGCCACTTTTTCAACATCCAATGGTTGGATCTACAGAAAATTGGCCGATTACTGTGATCCAACAGTCAGCTTTGTGTCAACCAAATAAAAAAGCTTCACATTCAGAGAAATCAAAACAAGACAATCCGAAATCTTAAAACTTCCAGTTTTCTGATAAACCCTAGATCTGATCCTAAAAAATGACGATCTTAGGGTTTGCAGTTTCCTTTTCACATTCTTCTTTCACCGAAATGTTCCAAATCAACAGACAGAGATCTCCACGGAAGAATAATTTATAAAAAACGATATGTTAAGGTTTTTGTTGTTTCCTTCTCACATTCTTCTTTCACCAAAATTCTACAAATCAAAAGACAGATTTCCACAGAAGAAGTAGAAACCCTACCTGAGCCTCCAGAATCTTGCCGAAGCGGCTGAAGGCGTCTTCAAGCTGTCGATCCGTAGTATCCCACGACAAACCTCCGACGAAGATACGCATCTCTTCCTTACCAGACATCTCCAGAAAAACCTTCAACAGATGGAAAAAGAAGATGGTGATGAAAATGAAAGAGCGAAACGAATAAATAAAAGGAAGAGAAAACCCTAATACAGAAATCCCTTTCTTAAAGAAACCCTAGGGAGGAGAGGTGAGATTAGGAATACTAGAAATAGCGGACGTGCTGGATTTTTGCCGCCTCAGAAACCCTAGAGAAGGAGAGAGTGCTTACTCTCTCACATACACTGCAAACGAATCGATGAGAGCAGAGGCGCGAGGGTGAGGTTTTGTGGTGCTTTTCTCTTAACCCGGCTCGTCTAACTCGGGTTAACGAGTGTAGGGTTCGCTTTGCAGGATTCCAAGTGCGTCCGGCCACTAGGACCAACATGCTGTTGTCAGGAGCTCACTCAGCGTGGTAAGGATGGAAGCGGATGGTGCACTGAGTAAACTCCGTGGGGCCCACTGTGATTTACGTATTTTATCATTCCATCCATCCATCCAGTTTACCAGATAATTTTAGGTCATAAATATAAATATTAAGAGTATACAAACAAAAAGTGGACCACACCACATGAAATAGTGTGAATTGAATGTCTACCGTTGAAAATTTCTTGGGGGCCACAGAAGTTTTGAATCAAGCTGATATTTGTGTTTTCCCTTCATCCATGTATTTGTGATCTTATGAACAGGTTGGATGACAAATAAACACCACTGTGGACCCTAGGAATGTTTTAACGGTGGAAATCATTATTCTTACTGTTTGCTGTGTTGTGGTCCAATTGAGATTTGGATGTGCTTCAATTTTGGGATCGAGCCCTAAAATGAGCTGGAAAACGGATGGATGGCATGGATAAACCACATACATTCTTGGTGGGCCCAGTAAAGTTTACTCAGTATGATAAAAGCGGAACTAGATAGGGAAAAACACAAGCATCCAAAACTTCCGTGCCTCCGGAACGTTTTTAACGGTGGCATTTAATTCCCAATGTTTTATGTCATGTGGTCTACTTAGATCTTTGTAGTTACTTCAATTTTGGGCTCATACCGTTAAATGAGGTGGAAAAACATATCAACAACGTCGATATATATATATATATCACAGTTGGCCCCGCTGATCATCCTCAGCTCCTCCACCCGTTTATCAACACCATGCTATTGCTTGCGACCGTCCAGTGGGAAGCTAGGTGGGGCTCACCGTGATGTTTGTTGAGAAATCCACCCAAGTCATCTGTTTTCATTGGCTCATGTGAGGACATGATCCCAAGAGGAGTTTTGAGGCAAATCCAGGACTCAAGTGGACCACACCACATTAAAGAGTGAGAAGGGAAATGACTGCCGTTGAAACCCATCTCAGTACATAGTGCATGTGGTGGGTGGTGAATCAATCGAGGCCATCCACCCACTCAGCCCTATCATGGATGGATTATATTTTCCAAAATAAAACCTATCACAGGGTTCTATTCATTTTTCCCGTATTTACTCAATGAATATTTGGACTTTAACTATGGGCTGCGATGAACGTGATCAAACGGCATGGATTTGTCTACCAGGAGTTATTTTTTATACACGTTGGATGCTTGTGTGTGGGGATGGAACCAATGATCCATTCATTGCAATCCATTACTGTCGTTGTATGTGGATGCAACTGATTGATACATCATGTACTGTTAAAAGAAGTGGCTGTGGTACTCAGCTATCATTCTATGTAAGTAAATTCACAGAGTAGCAATGGAAGATCCTTAAGTTTTATCCCCATATTTAAACTATAGATTAAAAAATAATAATAATAATAATAAACATAGTATAATTATAACAATATTTTAAAATTCAAACCAATTTAAAATATGGCATGGATGATATCCAATAGGAAGATAAGGTGTTGATACATTAATATGCCCCCACAAGCTAAATGAGCATTCAACAACAGAAAGTTTGGATTGTAAAAACCAAAAGTATGCAGGACTCAACCCATTGGCGAAAATATTCGTGATCTGAGCAAAAGTATCGACAAATTGAACCGAAACATCCCCACAAGTTCAAATAAACTGGTAGTCCACTTTAACATGTTTTGTGCGGGCATGATAAATAGGATTTAATGCAAGAAACATAGCACTTATATTGTTACAAAATATAATAGGAGAATCCTTGAGATACAGAGATAAGTCACGGAAAGGCATATGAACCTAAAGTAGTTTATGAAATAAGAGAACGGTACTCAAATTTTGTGCTCAATCTTGAAATTGTGGGTAGTTTCTTAGCTTGCCAAGAAATAAGATTATCATCGAGAAAATTAATAAAATCTGATGTGAATTTGCGATTATCTTGATCGCCAACCCAATCTGCATCAAAATATATAGGCCTGAAGAGTAAGGGAACATTTTCAAGATGAAGACCATGTGTTACAACGCCTTTTGAGGAAGTAAAGTATACGCTTAACTACTAACCAATGGGTTGTTCAAGGAGCATGTATGAGTTGACACACCTTATTAACAACAAATACATTATCTGGCCTAGTGATAGTTATATATTGCAAAGTTCCCACGTACAATGCTATATATTCATGAGGATCAAAAAAGGAAATCACCATCATAGCGAGAGAGCATAGACCTAGACACCATAGGAGAGCATGTGGGTTTTGCTCCATCCATCATTGAGCGGTGCAAAAGGTCCAAGATATACTTGGACTAAGTGAGGTGTAAATCAATGGACATCTTGCGTACCTCAATACTAAGAAAATAATGGAGAGGGCCCAAATCCTTCATTGCAAAAAATCGATGAATAAAAGAAAATAAAACAAAAGGCACCACATTGTGAGTGTCAGTGACGACGATGTCATCAACATAGATAAGTAAGGTGGTTAATTCCCTTTGGCAATAGCAAATAAAAAGCGATAAATCCGCACTAGAGGCAACAAAGCCAAATCCTTGGAGATATGTTGTGAGCCGAAGATGCTACGCATGAGGAGTCTACTTGAACTCATAGAGAGTTTTATGAAGCTTACAAACATGAGTTGGGTGAGAAGGATTGATAAATCTTTAGGGTGGGTCATATACACTTCTTATACAAGAACCCCATGTAAAATGGTATTTTGTACATCATGTTGCCCGAAGGACGAATCATAATGAAAGGTAATAGAGAGACTAGCCGGATCATAGCATACTTAACCACCGGACTAAAGGTTTCATCATAATCAATTCTTGGTTGTGGATAGAAACCTTTGGGCAAAAGGCGTGCTTTGTAGCATTCGATAATGCCATCGGCATATGGTTTGACTTTTTATACCCACTTGCAACCAACGAAATTCTACCCAGGCTTGGGTGGAATCAAGGACTAGGTTCCCAACGTTGAAGAGCTTTAAATTCAAAAGCCATAGTAGCTGATCATTTATAAGATTTGACAGCGTAGTTATAATAGGTAGGCTAACTCGGGACAAAAGACACATAAAGGGCCGCGAGTAAGGATATTTGGCAGCGGCCAACACTTTCAGTTTAAAAATACCATCATTTATCCTAGTATGCATACAATGAATAGAGGTAAAGGAAGGTGGAGGGGAAGGCGGTGGCAAAAGAGGCGGTGTAGGGATGGAGGTATAGGAGTAGGGGACGTGGACGATGTAGGGGAGAAACTGGTAAAAACCACAGGAGGTGACACAGGTGGAAAGTGTGAAAAGCCGACCCAAATGTACTTGATTTGGAAACAAAATCATGATTGGATCATTTTCAAGAGGTGGAGGTTGGGCTTTGTCAGTATGCGCAAATGGAAAAGTATTCTCATCAAACACCACATGGCGAGACATGTAAAATTTATTAGTGACAGGATCAAAGCATTTACACCCTTTGTGGTTTCAACCATATCTAAGAAAAACATAAGGAGTGGTGTGAAAAGCTAGCCTACTATGCAAATATGGACAAAGATAAGGATAACAAACGTAACCAAAGTTGTGAAAAATATTTGTAATATGGTGTAATATGAAACAATTTTTCATAAGAAAAATATTGTGAAGTATGTGAGTGAGTAGCTGATTAATAAAAAAAAAAATAGGACACGGATTGTTGGTCACCATGCCACTAGTTATTGGCTAATGATCATGCTCTGTGGGCCCCACCATGATATATGCATTTCATCCACGCCACCCATCCATTTTTCCAGTTCATTTTATGCCATGAGCCCAAAATGACGCAGGTCCAAATCTTAAGTGGACCACATTAGATGAAATAGTGTTGATCGAACGTACACCATTGAAAACTTATTGGTAGAGTTGTACACGAGCAGAGTGTACTCGTTAACTCGCTCGACTTGACATGGAAAAACTCGATTTGACTCGGCTCAAAATGAGTTAGAGCTGAGTACAAGCAAATTTTTTGTGCTCGAAATCATTTCGAGCCAAGCACGAGCTTGACCCTGCTCGACTCGAGTAATACTCGACTCGGTACTCGACCAGGGGTATATATATACCCAAAAAAAAAAAACCCTAAGCTACTCACCCACCCCGCCCGTCCCTTTCCCAACACCCCTACCCTCTCTTAGCCCGTTCAAAAAAAAAAAAAAAACCCAGTGCCCTTCCTTCCCAGCGCCCCTACCCTCTCTCAGCCCATCCCTGCGCTCGTTCGGCATTCATCTGGTGCTAGTCATCCCTATCGCTCGTCTCTGCCCTGCCTGTTGCCCCTGTCCGGTGCTGCTGCTTGTCCCTTCCGCTCGTCCGGTGCCGCAGTTCATCCCTACCTTGCATGCACGGTGCCAGTTGTTCCTGCCGTAGCTCACCCGGTAAGTACCTAATACCTTCGACCTTTTTTATGTGTGTGTGTGTGTGTTTTGATTATGTATTCAATGGTACATCAGTGATCAGGACATTCTTTAGTAAGGATGTTATATCGTGTGGTGTTGATTATTTTTTATATATAAATTGTTAGTATGTGTTAGAAAATAAATAAATTTATAATTGATCTTCAAATATCGTTTGATTGAACCAATCTACAAATAAGGGTAATACCCAATCTACGACTATAGTGTTTTAAGCGGGGCCCGGTTATTCAATGAGAAACCTCAAATTAATGGGCCCACCATGATGATAAAGAATTTTAAAATAGTACAGATTTAAAACAGGAGATTGTCTTGGCGTTCTGATAGATATTAGGTCCTCTATATATATATATATATATATATATATATACACACACACACACACACACACACACACACACACACACACACACACACACACACACACATATATAATAGACTTTGGTTGTTTCATTCCTTAACTTGATTTAGTAGCAATTTCATGTCACGAGCATTTTTTACGGAATGAATTTATCACAAGCATCTGAATTTTGTAAAGGAATAGTATATGGACATAAAACTGTAGAAGACTATATGCAAGACTTGCTCCTATCTATGTTGGATTTAGACAATTGTTGAGCCCATATGATTAATAGTTAAAGTCGATGTGGGCCATTCTTTAATCGATAATAATAGATGTGACCACAAAAATGGTTTGTTTAGTCTTTGTCATTGATAGTCCAATTGGTCCAATATTAAAAATCAACACCTGGACTTATGATGCAGTCAAATGGTCCGATTTGATAGATTGATTTCATTGATATCAAAGATGAATGGTCAGATCTAACCAAAATTGAAGATCGATGTTCTATTTGGGCTGATATCAAAGATGAGTAATCTGATTGTGTTGAGATTGGAGATGAATTGTTTGATTGGACAAATATCATAGATTGGTCTGACTGGACTGATGTTCAAGCCGAATTGTTCAATCAAATGATATTTGAAGATCAATTAAAATAATAAGAAAAGACCCCCTCCTAAAAAAAATAAAAATAAATAATAAATAAATAAAATTCAATAAATTAGTAGATACATAGTCTTGTTATACTCAAGCAAAATAAGAGGAATCAATAAAAAAACTAATTTAATTTTTTTCCAAATGTTCTAGAAAATACCTATATATACAAAAAATTAAAGAAAGAAAATTCCTCAAATCTTCAACAAATCAATAGATTCATAGTTTTCTAATACTCTTCAGCATAGATATTTGTTCTCATAATATAACAACTTTTCTTGATTCTACTATTCAAGTCCCACCTAATAGTCATTTTTTCTATGTTTCTTAATTTACTTTATAAACGACAGTTTACTTGTTACTTTGTTAGTGTTGAATGCTACCATTTTAAGATGCTTTTGGTTTTTCATTTTATATTTTGTTATTAGTTAGCGAGATGATGAATGTCAATTTCAGCCTGCTATTTTGTTTGCATAGATATTAATTATTTTTACTGTTCTAGTTGTAGTATAGGATAATTAGTTGCCTATTTGAGGATTTGTATGTTGTCAGACATAGATTCAATGTGTTCTTGAATGCATAGAAATCCTCAAATTGTCCATTTTTGGACAGTTTAGGGTTAGATAGATTGTAATGTCTTCATTTATTCCAATTTAAATGCATATGCCTGTTCCGGTTTCATCTCTCCTTTTTCTCTCTGGATATATTTCATATATTTATTTTCGTCGTCAAATGTATACACTCTATGTTAATGATTGACATGAGAATCAAATACATGATTAATATATTATGGAGAGATAAGGGAAGATGCTACCGGAATTTTGGCGAGCATTTAAATTGAAAAATGAAGGCATTAGAATCTATCCAACCTCGAATGGGTGACGGATTTAGACAGTTAATTAAGTACACCCGTCTAGCGGTCTAGGTATAGCCGTATAACATATCAAGAACTTTATTTTATAGATGACTAGTCAAGATGAAAGCCCATATACCTTCGGAATGGGTGCATCAGCCACATCTTCTCTAATCATAGAGGGAGACATAGACATGTCAACTGCAAGCAAAAGAAAGAAAAAGAGATCAGCAGTGTGAGATGACTTCAAAGAAGTGACAATTAACGATGTATAGAAGATAAAGTGTAATCACTATAAAGGGTTATACAGTAAGATTCTAGGAGGATCTACCACACATCTAAACAGATATTTGAAGATGTGTCCTAAGAGACCAAGACTCCCTCTTCCCCACCAACAGTTAGTGTCATTTACGAAGTCAGAAGGAGACGACTCACAAGGTGTAGTGTCCACTCATAAGTTCGACAAAAAGAAGCTGAATGAATGATATATTAGATTAGTGATTCTGAAAGAAAAACCTTTCAAAATGATAAAAAGTAAAGGCTTTAGGGCTTTCTGTCAATTCCTTAACCCTTGAGCCGAGAATGTCTCCCGCGTCACAGTGCAAAGAGAGTGCATGAAAATGTACGCAAAAGAGAAGATGAAACTAAAAGAAGTTTTGGCTTTAGTATTCAGAATAAGTTTGATATCTGATTTATGGACGACGTCCAATTAAAGAAAATGATACATTTCATTAACTGCTCACTATGTCGATAAGGATTGGAAACTCTGCAAGAGAATTTCGAACTTTCGTGACCTTCCTCCTCCACATACTGGTTTACTTATTTTAGATTGTATCTACAGTTGTCTAGAAGGTTGGGGCATTAAGAAGAAAATTTCAGCAATAACTTTAGACAATGTTTTAGCAAATGATAGTGTCATTTTATGCTTACGTAACCAGTTTAAGGCTAAAGAAAATTTATTTTTTGAAAGAAAAATATTTCAAGTCAGATGTTGTGCCCATATTGTAAATTTGATTGTACAAGAAGGGCTAAAAGAAATTAACAACACTATAGAAAACATAAGAGAGAGTGTGAAATATATAAGGGGGTCGCCATCGAGACTGAGTGTATGAAATGACATCATCCAACGATTGAATGTGTCATCTAAAAAAACGTTGAAGTTGGATGTGTGTACACGTTGGAACTCAACCTTGAAATGTTAGATATGACAATGAAATTACAGCTTGCATTTCCTAAATATGCAGCACGTGACAGAACATATTCTTAGTTGCTGAGCACAGATGATTGAGACAAAGCAAAACAAGTTCACATATTTCTCAAAGTTTTCTACGATTGCATAAAGATTTTTTATGGGAATCAGTATCCAACTGCGAATTTGTTTCTTCTGTCTCTTTAAAAAATTAAGGATGCTCTACAGAAAAATGTCAGTGCAGGTCCAGATTTCATACGCCAGATGACAGTTGGTATGAAGACGAAATTCGATAAATACTGGGACGAATGTCATCTGTTGATGTCCTTGACAGTTGTTCTTTATCATCGTTGTAATATGGGGTTAGTTAGGTTTATTTTCATGAAGCTTTATCTTATTGAAAGAGCAGCAACAGAGACGTCCAAGGTTCGTTAAGCCCTTAAAGATTTGTACAATTCGTATGTTACTACTTTACCTACAGCAGGTGTTGAAGAAAGTAGAAATACTGATATTTTTGTACCTAGTAATCTGGATGTGCTAAATGAATACATATCATGCTTAGCACAAGAACAAATGGGAGTTAAGACTAAGGAATCAGAACTAGAAATGTACCTCAATGAGCTAATCATAGTGCAATTCGAATTTGCTGTGTTGGAATGATGGAAGATGAGGATTAGTGAATCAAAATACCCTACATTATCTATGATGACACGGGATATATTATCAATACCAATTTCAATAGTGGCATCAGAATCCACATTCAACACAGGGAGCAAGGTTGTGAACAAGTATCGAAACTCACTTTTACCAAATACAGTTGAAGCATTGATTTGTACGGAAGATTGGTTGCTCCCGATATGGGGAGGAGATGATTTTTCAATTCATTTTGGTTGAAAGTTGAATGATTTATAATATTATTTCACTTGAAATATAAAAGTGTTGGAATGTGGTTTGTAAGACTTTGAATTTTTTATATTTATTTACATATATCTGTTCATTTGCTTTTATTTTTGATACATTTATATTGCTTTATTTTGTTCTTATATCAAGTTCAAATTATTTATCAATATTCTGATTTTTTTAATTAAAAATTGAGTGTAGATATGTCGTCAATTGACCCATCGACAAACATTTAGGGCAATGCTTCCCTAGTTGAATCACTACTAAGATCTAGAAAAATAAAGATTAAGTATGGTTCGTGTGGCGCAAAGTTTGTGAACAAGACTAATCGGTTTCGGTTACACTTGTCATATCGAAGTGATGATGCAAAACTATGCCCCAATGCCCCTAAGGATGTCCAAATTCTTTTTCAAGCCTTGTTAGATTCGAAAAGAAAACCTTCCACTCCATCGAAACCTTCTGCTTATGGATCTAGTACAAGAATGACATCTACAAAAGATGCAGAGGAGGAAGCTAAATTAAAAGCTTTGGAGGAAAAACAATTCCAACTCGCCTTAAAACGCAGTATGGAAGAAGTTTATAAACTTCAGCGATATTCAAGTTAAAGAGATCGAATACGACAAACAAGAAAAAAAAGAGAGTAATAAATTCAAATTTCTCACCCGTCTCGGTGAATTTTATAAGGCATTAGGTACTACATATAATTCTTCACATAAAGAAAGTTTAAAAAATCTAGTCCAAAGTGTAAAAGAGCACGAAGGAAATATCTCTCCGCCTTCTGACTCAGAGGAAGTGAACCAATATGTATATGAAAAAATAAATAGCAGTTCCGATGGATCAGATGACAATACAGGAAGGCACTCCTCTTATGGAGGTTATTAGTTGTAAATTGTCACTTTGAACAATATAAATATGTAATTATCGAAGTTTTTTAATCATAAATTATGCATTATATATATATTTTATTGCTTTGTTCAACTTCGAATTCCAATTGACAATCGAATTAAAATTCAAATGAATCTCAATTTATAACTCGAACTCGTAACTCGATACTCGGCTTAAAAACCCTGCTCGAACTCGGCTCAAAATTCGGACTCGAACTCGTCTCAAAAACTCGGACTTAACTGGACTCAATATCTGCTCGAACTCGAACTAGCAGAGCACGAGCTGGGTATCTGAGCTTGAAGCCCTAGTCGAGCCAAGTACGAGCTGGGACTCGGGCAGTGCGAGCCGAGCACGAGCTGGGCAATACTCGGCTCGACTCAGCTCGGCTCAACTCGTGTGCAGCTCTACTTATTGGGGCTTACAAAAGTTTTGGATCAAGCTGATATTCATATTTTTCCCTTCATCTAGGTCTGTATGACTTAATTAACAGGTTGGATGCCAAATAAAATTACAGTGGGTCCTACGAGGTTTTCAATTGTGGACATTCAATCACTACTGTTTTCCCGTGATATGGTCCAGCCGATCGATCACATGGTAGCGTCACTAACCAAACTCCTGTATAAGCAAGCAAAATGTGTTAGTTTTGGATACGATGTAAATTGGTGGAGATATGTTCATATCAGTAGTGGCAATGTTGGAAATATAATTTTCCATGAAAACATTAGTGGCTTTCCATGCACCCAAGAAGTATCCCGTTTCATTTCCAGTTTCCTCATAATAACAATAGTTCTTTTATAAGGTTTTAATTAAGTATTCCATGTAATTCCAGGGACCGCGGTATTAGGCTTTCATACACCCAAAATGTTATTTTTAAATATTTTATATATGACTTCGTTGTGATTATACATCCTTAAAGCAGTTTCTCTATGGTAAATATTGGATTACAGTGTCCGAACTTTTAGACAACCTGTTGTTTATTCTCATGGTATAAAATTGATAGACAATATAAATTGACATAAATGATCCATAAGTTGCCTATGCATCTTTGCTTGAAAATACGTAATTTATTCATTTGTTTATTTTTGTTTCTCATCTATTTTTTTCTATCAATTATTTGGCATTCATCATCCAACTTGTGGTAAACTTTGTTATAGGACTATGGGCTAAAGTCTTGACTTCATAGAAGTGTTTGATGTAGTAGTAGCGATAGTTGTTGCATAAATGAGAGTTTTAGGTCTAGTTCAAATTCATGATCAAGCTAATATTTTTTGTTTTCCCTTCATTTAGGTTTGTGCGACCTTGTGAACGGATTAGATGGCAAAGAAACATCATAATGGGCCCTGGGAAGGTTTCAACGGTGGGCCTCATTGTCACCACAACTTTCTGTGGTGTGGTTCACTTGAGCTATACATAAATCTTACAGCTCAGTTATTTTTCTTTCTTAAATGTTTTTTTTTTAAATTTCATTGTCTTTTTTTTTTCCTTTCTGTTTTTGAATTATAAAATGGATGCTTGTGTTTTACATTATGGATTTTGTAGGAAAGGACTTAGTTGATGGATTTGCTAACGGATGAGAAGGTGGAAGCAACTATAAAAGAAAGAGTATAAATGAAGGTGAAGACCCGTGGTCAGGAGATTGGTCTCAGTGTGGAGAAAGGTGGAGGTACAGTATACAAAATCAAGCCAAACTTAATTGTTGATCTCTATGGAGAATATGGATCATGCCATTGACAAAATAAGTTCAAATCGAATGCTTACTAAAAGAAAAGGCTAACTTAAATGTCCCCAGTCCTTGTTACATAAGGTAGTGTGACAAATATTAATAATAATTTTCACTAGATATATAAGTATTTTAAGTTTCACATATGATATAATGATGATTTGTGATCTATGATTTGGTTATATATGGCATTGAAAGATATGAGAACAATGAAATTGCTGAGAGTTAGGAGTTGTTTTTCTATTTTTTTATAAATTTAGATGGGACGACTATCAAGTGCAACTACTCGCCCTTCAAAACAGGCTGGAAAGACAAGTAAAACTCTTAAATAAAGGAAATATCATTAACTTTTATCATTCCCTAAATATTCATAATTGAATTTATTTGTGCATCCAAACCCAACCTAATGGGTTTATATTGTTGCTTAAAACTTGCTTTTGTTACAGATGTTCCAGATAAACAAAGGGCATCGTCGAAAGCTAGGAGACTATGGTCAGCCGGTGGTCGGTTTTATATACTTTTAAACATTTTCATGAGTTATAGTTCATAAAGTAAGAGAAGTTATATGGTATTTGTTTAGTTATTGGGTGGTTTCATACACTTTTAGCTCATGTATAAGATTTTGTTAGTATTTACTGCTAGTTGTTTACTCTATTTTTCTTAGCATGGATAGTATAGATTGTTCCAATAGACCGTCCAAGTAAACAGCTCCACATGATTCAGATATGCTTTCTTGCATTTGTGTTATGATTTTGATGTGTATAGATATTCTGAGTTTTTACAATCCGTGTATTTGAATGGTCATATATGCCTTCATATTATGATTTTGATGTGTATAGATATATTAACAAGTGCAACATATTTAAAAAGCAACAAATGTAAACCTTTTTTTTTGTAGAAATTTTACCAACGGACTGCCTAAGTGAACAACTATACATGATTCAGATATGCTTTCTTGCCTTTATATTATGTTTTTGATGTGTATAAATATTTTGAGTTTTTACGATTTACGCATTTGAATAGTCATATATACCTTCATATTGTGATTTTGATGTGTATAGATATGCTATCAAGTGCAATAGATTTTTGTTGGCAGAAATTTTACCAATGGACTCCCCAAGTGAACAGCTACATGTGATTCATATATGCTTTCTTGCTTTTATATTATCATTTTGATGTGTATAGATATTTCATGCATTTTTACAATCCAGACATTCAAATGGTCATATATGGCTTCATATTATAAGTTTGATGTTTATAGATATACTATAAAGTGTTAACATATTCAAAAAAACAAATGTAAAATGTGTTTTTTGTATGGAAAATTTAATGACAAATTAAATCTGTCGCTAATTTCAGAATAAAATTTGTTGTCTAGATAGTCGTAAAATTTTAGAACAACGAACACAATCTTTTACTAATAGATTTTTTCCGGAGTTTTGCACTTTTTAAGTTTTATGACGAATATGATTCATCATTTTCTTTTTCGACGGATCAATAATGTTCGACGATATTCGTTAGGATTCCTGACAACAAAGATCGACAAACCATGCGATGGAGGTCCGTCGTTAACAGAAATTTACGACGGCCCTGGTCCGTTTTTTTTTCCTGTTTTGCCTTAGTTACCAACTCAACTAAGTACATAACTACCCAATTAAGTGTCAATCTTTCACACAATAAAAATTCAAGATATTTTTTATACACTTTATACAAGATAAAATTCTACATGCATAATAAACCATAGAATGATGAATACATCAACAGCTTGTCATAGTATTCATTATAAGATCATAAAAAGGGGTTCGTTGTGTAAAATAAACACAAAGTGGTAAGTTTTAAGAAAAAGGTCGTAAAAAGTTATGGTAAAATTTTGAACAATTCTACCAACTAAGAGATGTTTGGTAAGATTAAAAGGTCGTGGGCGAAGATAGTGTGAAAAGACATATTGGCCTATATACTAATTGAAGTTATGGCCCTTGATAAAGTGGAATGGCAGAATAAGATGTGTAGTCAGCCTGAATTAGTTGGTATAAAGCTTAGATGATGATGATGATTGTGTTGTTTAGCTATATGGCTACATCACCCATTGAATGAGGATTCCATCATAGCCATCTTACCCCTAATGCAAAAATACATTAATTAGAGTTTTTCTTAGTAGGGGTGTACAAGGCCAGTCTTATAGTGCAACACATAAGCAATGCCAGAGGGCACAACAAGCTACTATGACAGGCCCTCCCTCACAAGAAATTTATTTAATATCATATGGCCCAATGGACCATATATAAGATATTATACTAATTAGAACATATACTACACTTGATCTTAGCCAAAAGGCCAAGGAAGGCATTGATGGACTTCTCATAACTAAAGCATTCAAAGTTCACGTGAAGTACTCTTTATCATCACCCTTATTACAAGTTGACCAATCAAAAGAGGGTGTTATGCATTTTTACCCACATAAAACATTTAACATGGTTTACAACAAAGAAGATAATCATCACCTACATGAATGCACACAAAAGAAAATTGAAAAGAGCATAATAGTTGCTTGTTTCATTAAATAGGTTTTTTATGGACGAAGGGTGCCGACTCCTTAAATTTTGCAAAAGAAATCTACATTATGCATGTAAACAATACTATCGCGTGGCCTCGTGTGGCCTCGTGTGCCTCTCGCATGGCCTCGCATGGCTTGGCATGGCATCGCGTGCCCCACACATGGCCATGTGTGGCCTCGTGTGCCCCGTGTGACTCTCGCATGGCCTCGTGTGGCCATGCATGGCATTGTGTGGTGGTGAGCGCCCTTTTTTGCCCCTCATATGCTCCTCCCACAGGCGTGCCTTACAATCCAACACTCTCTCACAAGCGACTTCAACTCCAGATCGCAAATCCTATTTAACGCAATACGATAAATGCGTATATTAATTGAATAGCTATTAGGTTCAATTCGTCCAACATATTGGGGAAGCTAAGGTACCCTCATTTTATCGTGATCTCAACCGGATCACTAAGATCAGAGCGACTGAAGCGAGTCCTTACCAGTGTCCCTTGATCCGTATCCAAGTTTACCACCCATACGACAACTCCCCAATTAATGTGAGATTAACACTGGCTCGACCGATCAATAAGGACTCAAATTACACAGCCCGAACGCATAGGATTAGGCGGCCCATCGACAGGTAGAGGGCACTCATAAATGATATAAGAGTCGTCACCCAAATACAAATATGGAGAGGTCGCGACATCAGTCCAGTTTGATGTATTAGTCTCATAGCTTTCTTGATTGCTCATTGGTCACGAGGAGGCTCGTCACCCCAGCATAGGCCAACGGCTTGAATACGATGTCCTATACCACATACCCGGGTCATGAGTCTTGCAGATCGTACCACTAAGAATTATAAGTAGACTCATTCAATGGGAATGAGGGTATCTCATATTATATTTGTCATTGTCATACATTGTGAACACACATGGTCAGTTAACTTTTGGGCTAATTCGATTGACTTGGAGAACTCTGACGCAGTCGCCATTAGGTGCGAGTATCCCTCGTAGTTCAGCTACTGTCGGTTGTCCGTGTTCGACCCGAAGTCAATCGAACAAACCTAGGGTAGCCAACCCAACTCGGACCATCCTTTTAGTTTGGATGGTTAGTCAACCAACCCACTATACACTAAGCACTACATTACGTAATTATATCATATGCTCTACTACACAACCACTTAGGCATTTCATTAAACATATAAGCATTCATAAAACAACACATTCAGTTAAGCATATATTATAGAAAAAATAAATTGTTAACATGTTAGCATGCACAAATTTTTCTACAAGCATCTAATCATTACCCGAGACCCCTAAAGGGTTAATAAATGATAATATATAGATAATGGTCCGCACCTCTAAGAAATAATCTTCGATTTTAAACTCCTAAGGTTAGGGATTTGGGGAAAAATCATTAATTCTTAAAATCAAAATCAAGAAAACACCATTAATGACTAAAAATCTACTTGGGTTGCTTAATTGAAGGGTAAGATATAATTCTTGCTTCCGATTCTTGGAATGGGTGGATTTGATGGATGTTTGGTAGTAGCCAAAGGTTTGGTTGAAGTACTAACCTTACAAGCATGAAGATTTCCCTCACTCACACACACATACACACACTCCCTTCTCTTTCTCTTTTTTTCTCTTCATCTCTCTCTTTTTCTCTCTTCTCCCTCACCCAAGCTAGGGCATGCAATTTAGATGGGAGAAAGGGGTGCCTAAATGAAGGCTATTTATAGTGTCAGAATGTGCACAAATAGCCCTGGTGACTCTTTCCTTAATAAAACTACCATAGGGGAGGTTGTTCTCAACTTATAGGGCCTTCCGAGGGCCCATTGGCTTATCTACACCATGGGGCGGGTGCCCCTCGATGGGATTTACATTTTATCACAACCGGGCGGCAATCAGACGCTTCAATTAGCTGTGGGGGGTCCACTTACGATTGGCGGTCATTGATCCTTGATTGGGGCTACGGCTATACGGATATGAGCAGGGAAATATATTTAACTCGCACCTCAAGTTTGGTTGCGATCTAACGACCATAAAGCCGTAACTTCACGAAAGAGTGGATGATCTATTTCACTTAAGTTTTAGGCTTCAGCATAGGGCATTTGCATATTTCAAGCACTTGGCCTCTGACCCAAGTCGAGCAGTTCTAGGCACCATCTTCATTCGCCACCCACGATGGCATCAAGCCCAGTAAGACGAATGTCTTTCTATAGCCTCGGGTTCAGTGGTCCACTAATGAGCGGTATTGAGCTTGTTTGAATAATCGGGGCATTTTTGTAATGAATTGAGTAGGGAGATTTCTTGTTCACAATGATTAGGGTCTAGATTAACCATGTTCGTAGTGTGGCCTATTCAAAATTAGCGAAAATAACAATTCGCTCAAAATCACTCCAAACCATTGGTTCTTAGGCTAAAAGGATAATTGGGTCACTTTGGCTTGTTACTTAAGATATAACTCCTAGTTGTTTCAGCTTTTTGTAGGTTTTTATTTTGTTGTAGTTGTCTTAATTAATCAATGGTAGGTTAGTTAGATTTGGGTCATAGATGAACAAATCACAAGGCTAAACTCAATGTTTAAGTGACCAGGTGGATTCATTGGCTTCTTACGGTTAAAAAATCGAAACTGTGCGGCTCTTTTTCGGAACCACTCATGCATAGGCTCACCTCAAGCATTAAGGGTCAGTTAGTGACGACGTAAGATGGTTATAGCAAAAAAATTCAAGGGTTTTTTGAAATAAAAAATAACGAAAATCCGAGACATTATAAAAACCAACCGAAGTCTCTTCCGAGAGCCTCCGGCGAGAGAATACGTATCGGATTCTTGTGTAGGACCTTAACTCTGGAAATGAGTCTAAGTTCCAGGTTCTTGTGTAGGACATTACCTCTTGTGTAGGGCTTAAAGCTTTGGGTTCGGGAGTAGGAGCCTTAACTATTGTGTAGGCATAAATTTAGGTTCTTGTGCAGTACCTTTGCTCTTGTGTAAGGCATAAATCTTAAAGTTTTTGTGTATGGCTGTAAAGGTTAGATGTGAACCTGATTTAAAACTTCTGATAGTGAAATCTGGTACACTCTTGGGTTGAGTGCGTCCGCTAGTAGTGAAATAGCCAAGTAACTGAACCACCATATATAACTGTGTTTGGAATTATAATTTTCGCACTTGTTTAATTATGCATATGCGCTTGAATGTTTAAATTATACATGCATGATAAGATGAATGCTTAGTGATTGATAGCTAGCACATTTCACATACACATACACTATTTTGATAGACTAGTTGCTTATTTACAAATCATTTATAGTCTATGTGATTGGACCCTCTACTGGCTTGGAAGCCTTAAAGTTATATTGTCTTACTTAGTTTAATTGTTAATTAATTTAAGTTAAGCAATTGTTGTTTTTAATCGGTATAAAATTTTAATTGTTCATAATCACCCCCTAGGACATAGCCTTTATTCTCTAGCTCCGCCATACTTCCGCACTTAACGCATAGTAGTCAAAAACCACAATTTCAATATGTACTCTGAATCCACATAGCTCTTTGGACTCCTCATAGAGCTTACTCGAATCTACGAGGGATAAAAGTATACATAATTTCTAATAAATTTGAAATAAATTAATTGATGATTTAAAAAAAAAACAAACAAAATTACAACCCTTTAAATAATGAGCTTAAACCTAAAATGGAGTTCTAAACTCAAACACCCTTAAAAAAATGACTTACTATAAAGAGTAAACTTACTATTTGTAGACGTCCCCTTTCCTACTAGATTTCATGGTTTTCAACTAAAAATAGTTAGTGTCTAATTTGGCCCAAAATTATACGGTCTCCATTCCTACTAGACGGTCTCTACATTATTCTCCTAAAATTTCTAAGTCATTTTCATGTTAGGCACAACTTCTACAACTCGAAAGATTAAAAGTTATACGCGAACTAAAACTGACGATTTATAGTAAAAACAAAATTAAATGGGATTTTTGACCATCAATCTAATGGAATATTGCATATACGGCATGGGCAACCCAGCATAGCAGGGTTGGTTGGATAAAGCTAGCTTCTCCCACCCTATAATTATATATGATATGTCGAAAAGCTCATCCTGATTTACAAGATATGACTGTTTTAAAGTTTTGATTGTCTGGATCGTTTCCACCTCCATTTGGGCTTTTTTTGGTATATCTTTACCATGAAAGTATCTGCTACCCACTCTACATCACTAGTCCCAAACAAGAAACAACAACCAAATGAATCATCCAAGACTTAGTTTTCTGAGCATAAGTGCAAAGGGCAAGCCACCAAAGCACCTCAGAGAATGGTAGATAAATCGGAAGACCTCTGAGGAATCTTCAATGACAAGATTTTCAATAAAGAAGGGCTGGAATTGGACAAACAACTGCTAGATGATAGTCAACCTTGAATATAAGTCAATCTCAAAATCGGTAGAAGATTACTTTAAAAGTTTAGGGCCTGTTTGGGCAGTTGCATTGAAAAGGATTAGGTGAGATGAGATTCAAAAAACATAATCATTACCCATGGCAGGGATTGTTCTTTGTCACCATTGGATAAGCTTAATTTCATGCTTTGTTTGTAATACAGTGGTACATTGAATGGATATACTCACCATCATTTGAAACTATTAAGAATAACACACATGTGTTATATCTAAACCGTTCATTTGTTTTGTAACCTCATTTTATGTCATGGGTCTAAAAATGAGGCATATCCAAAACTTATGTGGCCCCAAAGAAGTTTTCAACAATAAGTATTCAATCCCTATTGCTTTCTATGGTGGGGTCCACTTGAGCTTTAGATATACTTAAAATTTTGGCCAATGCTCTAAAATGATCTCAAAAAATGAGTGGACGGTGTGGATATAGCCCACACATCATGGCGAGACCTACCCAACTTACTAACATTGAGTGAAATTGGCAACGGACCCAATGCGATTCCATCTAATCTACTTCCCCGCTTTTCCATCCTTCCCAAACATGGAGTGGAATTGGCACAGGATCAGATGTAATTCCATCCCACCTAATCCTTTCCAATGCAACTGGCCAAACAAGCCCTTAAACTTCCATGAAATCCTGACATGAGAAGTTGCGAGACCTCAATCTATGTCAACAAGTGTCTTTCCATACAATCACAATTGTGAAAGCTCTCTTTTTGAGTATTCATGATTTTGTGCAACTACCATTACAACACACAAGGACCGGTGGGTGATGATTTGAAAACTTTCCTTTGTTAGTCCACCATTACCCTTGAATATTCCTTTGTCATCCAACGGTCAAACCCACAAAAAAATAAAATTGTCGTCCAATATATGAAGTCTTTTCAGTAAAGAGTATTCAGTTATTGGAGAAAAATCAATGTAACAATCATATTTGTATCAATCAGACAAGACTTCACATTTCTAGTACATAGAAACATGATAGTCCGAAATTTTCTTATTGATTGTAAGCAATGTTCAAATGGTTCTTGGGATTTTTTTTGATAAACCTTATATCTGATTCAAAAGGAGAATATCTTTTATGGTTTGTAATTTCTCTTACCAAAACTTTAGAACTAAAGTTACACGGTTACACTTACGCCTGATGCGGAAACGGATTGGCTACTCCCCCTGCCACCAGCCAATGGCTGGTGGTCAGTGACTTGGTGCTCCGTGGGACCCACCATGATGTATGTGTTTCATCCATGACGTCCATCTATTTTTCTAGATCATTTTATGGTATGAAATAAAAATATAAGGTATATCCCAATCTCAAGTGGACCACATTATAGGAAACATTGTTGAATGAACGTCGACCATTAAAAACTTTTTGGGGGCCATAGAAGTTTTGGATCAATCTGATCTTTGTTTTTTTTCCTTCATCTGGGTCTATATGACCTAATCAACAGATTGGATGTCAAATAAACAGTGCAGTGGGCCTTAGGAGGATTTTAATGGTGGATATCAAATCGCTATTGTTTTCCTGTGGTGTGGTCCACCTGAGACTTATATCCCTCTCATTTTTGGTATAAAGTCTTCAAATGATCTGTAAAAATGGATGAACGAAATGAATGAAACACATACATCATGGTGGGGCCCACAGAGCACTGACCATCTGCCAAGGGGATGGTGGCAAGGGAGTATCTGCCAAGGGATTAGCCAATCGGTTTCCACCTGATGCAGGCCCAAGGCCTACCATGGGTTGACTTTGTGGACTCTTTGTTGATACTGGAGCTGAATTTCTCAAGCAGCATTCACCAATTTTAGAAGATTACAGTTGTTGGCTTTGATGATTCTCTAAGGGCGTGTATGGGCAGTGGGGATTGGAAGCGATTAGGTGGGATGTAATTGCATCTGGTCGTGTGCCACTTCCACTCCATGCTTGGGAAGAATGGAAAAGCTTTAGATGGAATTGCATTGGGTCCGTGCCAATTTCTCTCAATGTTAGCAAGTTGTATAGGTCCCACCATGATGTGTGGGCTATATACACACTGTCCACTCATTTTTCGAGATTAATTTAGAACATGGGCCAAAAAATCAGGTAAATCTAAAGCTCAAGTGGACCCCACCATAGAAAGTAACGGAGATTGAAAACTTCTTTGGGGCCACATAAGTTTTGAATCTGCCTCATTTTTAGGCCCATGCCATAAAATGAGGTTACAAAACAAATGAACGGTTTAGATATAACATGTCTGTTATTTGCAGTAATTTTAAATGATGTTGGGTATATCCATTCAATCTACCATTGTATTACCAACAAAGTATGGAATTAATCTTATCCCATGACAACAAAGGGAACAATCCCATGGCAATAATTATGTTTTTTTTTGAATCCCATCCCACGTAATCTCTCCTAATCCCACCGCCCAAACACGTCGTAAATCGTTTCAGGCGTCTATATCTACATATGCTACCGACAAGTACCGAGTCCGTAAAAAACGTTGCCATCTTTTCAGGAGAGAGACTATTTGATAATCCGACACATGGTAATAGTTGATACGCATGCACTTGGAGATTTTGAACCTTTCATATGATAACCAAAAATGAACCGTCCAATTTGCGGGAAAAACTTTAGGTGGAGACTCATACCGAATTAGTTGATCAGTTGCGGTCGCTGATAAGTGGATTTATTTAATTAACTAGGACCGTTGGATGTTTTTCATTTCAACTGTATATTCGATCTTTATACAGCGGCAGTTAGATACGTAATCAAATACGTTGGCTTTTTTTATTTTGATCCATCTAAAGTAGGGCCCGCCATTTTGACAGTTCATTTTGAATTAATGGCATGCTGTATGTAAAACGTTATATTACGCGAGTATCAAGCATCGCACTACCAGAGTATCAAAGATTTTCCCGTCAGTTTTGGCGCCAAAAAGGCAGAGCGATTCAAAATTCAAATAAAAACGTGAACCTTCACGAACAGCTCTTTTGTTCCTGCCAATGTATCACGTGTGTAGAATATCAGAGCAGTGGAAAAGCTGGTCCACACCATGAAGATCACCTTGGACCAAAATCATGCCTTACTACTCTTTGGCTGGATTATTAAAGTGCACTTTACCGTACCATCAGCGTAATATCAAACAACCAGCATTTGGTGCGCCCGTTTGATATGTCGGTTCATCTTAGAGAGGCCATGGTTAAGTCTGTACATCGAGTCGAGTCGAGGTGTGCCAAGCTCGGCCCGACTCGTCCATGTTGTACTCGAGTTTGAGCTCGAGCTCAAGCTCGACCTTGAGCTTAACATTGAAGCTTGGCTTGTTTGTTAAAGTTGACAAGTCGAGTTTGATTCGAGCTAATGATTTGAGTCGAGTCAAGTTTAATTACCTCAAGTTGAGCTTGAGCTTGTTCAAAAGTTAACTTATTAAATTTTTGATTAAAAAATACAAATTAAATGTCTCATATGCCACCATTACTAAGACATAAACATCTAGATACTATGAGTATCATACCACAAAACCACATTTTGTCCTCAACAATCAACATCAATTCGAAAGAGTTAAAATATATCAAAAATTATAAATCCGTTTATGAAAATTTTTAAAGCTTACCTTCTTTCAAGCATTCTAGTCCACGTCTTCAATTCCATTGTCCTTTTCATACTCTTCAACATCGAAATTGCCACCGCCTCAAATTGTATGCAACCAATCTTACGTACATATCAGTGCTTCAACTGTATTTGAGGCGAGTAAGCTTCGATACTTGCTAACTACCCTGCTCCCGGTGCTAAAAGCTGATTCTGATGCCACAGTAGAATTTAGATTTTATAAAATGTCTCGTACCATCAATGAAAGTCTAAGGTATGTACGAGCTCGAGACTTCCATCATTACAAAACGTCAAAATCATTATCTTGTAGCCTTATAACCGACTCCTTTAGATAATTCTCCATTTTGGATTCAATTTTCTATGTCTTTGTTTCTTCTTCATTTAAAAAAGACATAAAGTCACGAAGTCGCTTGCCCTCAGTAGAAGAATTATCCGCGGTTTGAGAAGTACTTATTGCACTTGATGTTTCGGCCGGATTATCAACATATGAAGCAAACAACTTTTCAATTACAACATTAATAATGACAGTCTCCGCTGAAACTCTTTCGGAACTGGAATAAAGCGATATGAAAGTAAATATGACCATTGCCATCTTGTATCATGGATCCAGGACAACTGCAGTGGCCATTAACAAGTGGTATTCAGACCAATACTTATCAAATTCAACTGCATTCTTATAGTCATTGCTTTAAAAAATTCTGAACCATCAGCGGCACACTTTTTTAGCGCATTCATAATGAAAATAATTTTATGAAGAAATTGATTTGTCGTAGGATACTTATTTCTTGAAAAAAATTTCGTGCAATCGTAAAAAACTTTGAGAAACCGATGAACATCTTCAGCTTTATTCCAGTCTTTTTCACTTGGCACATATGCGTACATTTTATCATGCGCTGCAAGTTTAGGGAATGCAACTTTAAATTGTAAAGTCATATCCAACATTTCATAAGTGGAATTCCAGCGAGTGCAGACATCTAACTTCAACTGTTGTTTAAATTTCAAATCCAAATGTTAGATTATATCATTCCATATACTCAGTCTTGAAGATGACCCCTTTGTATATTTAACACTATCTCGTATGTTGGCAATTGTTGAATCAATTGCCTTTGGCCCTTCTTGTACAATTAAGTTGAGTATGTGAGCATAACATCTAACTTAGAATATTTTACCTTCGAAGAATAAATTTTCGACAATCTTGAACTGAGTACGTAAGAAAGAAACCAAAGTAAGTAATTGAATAAATTTTCTTTTCAATACCCCACTCAACAAGACAGTTGTAAATGCAATCAGACAGTACCACACTGATATGAGGAGGAAGAATGTGGAGAAAGTTTAAAATCCTCTTTTGTAATTTTCAATCTGCATTAACGAAGTGTGCGGTCAATGACATATATCTCTTTCTCTGATTCGAGGTCATTCACATATTCGAAGTCAAACTTATTTTAGATACAAATGCCATGATAGCTTTCAAGTTAGCTTTTTCAACCGCATACATCTTCATGCACTCTTTTTTTACAGTAATGCGAGAGTCCTTCTCACGTCTGGGATTTAGAAATTTACAAAATCTCATGAAAACCTTGCTTTCTACCATGCTGAATGACTTCTAATTGACTATCATCAACCTTGCAAACCATTCATTCAGTTTATCCGGATCATACTTATACGTTAAGAGTGCGGCTTTAGAGTCGTCATCTTCAGAAACGGTAAATGAAAGCAGTTGCTGGATTTTACCCTTCAATGTT